>NC_048418.1:7515480-7574217 GCF_013103735.1 Etheostoma cragini | reverse complement strand
ATATATATATATTTATACGTATACATATACATACGTATAGTGTCTTTCATGCACCGATGTTCAGCTATGAGGGAGTTATGAATTTAAACTAGCGCCATGGGGCATCAGAGCAATTATTTTGTGGCTTTATCTGCTGACCACCAGTTTACTGCCATCAAAACGACAGGCAGCTGAATTTCCCCCTTGTGCAGAAAATGTGCAATATTAATAAAAGATTGCTCTGCCATTTCTTAATTGCCTTGCCTGTTGTGCAGACACACCTCCAGAGGAATGAGCCTGCAAAGCAGATGGCGGTCCCTGCCCTGCTGCACAAACGGCGGGCCACTTTGACAGTAGGGTTTCTTTTATGTTCTCAGTGGACATAAATGCTCTGCTGAAACAAAGGAATTCTGACGAAATGCAGAGAGCTGGAAGGCCAAACCGATCTCATCCCTGGAAAGCTCAGGGTGCAATAAAACAACAGTACCAACTTTATTAAAGTGTATGCAAGATAGATGAACAGAAAGGGCATTAAGTTCAGTTGACAAGCTCATCCAATATGAGTAGGAGAGTAGCAATTTAATCTCATCATTTCCTGTTGTGATTCTAACAGGGAATCACACATTGCCTCCAGCAGTGACATGTCCCAGTATTAGACTTTATGAAATAAAACAGTAGAGGTATGCCACATTATCAGACAAAACTGTGACATTTTAATTTTCTATTAGAAAGAAAGAAAGAAAGAAAGAGTCCTGGTGGTTGGGATGAAAGTTGAGCTTATTGATTTTTAGGTGCAAAATGCTCCACAACAAAATCTGTGAGGCTGGCAGGATGCATATTCCCCTACTTGTTTGTGTGAGAAACCTCTGACACATTAACAAACAGTCTAGAGAGAGCAGAGATAAAAGAAAATAAAAAGCTATACGGAGAAAAAAGTGAGAGAAAATAACAAGACTAGCTGTCAGGAGAATAATCAATTGAGATGGTGTGTGCGTCCTTGAGAACTGTACGTCGTATATGTTATGTTGTCAGTTCATTTAAGCCTGTTGTTGTATTGGTCTATAGTTCTTGACATTTAAAGGAAGCTAGATAGTGATTTTGTTGTGTTTTTTACCTGTTAGCTAGGTTGCACCCAGCTGTTGATTCATAATGGCAATTGTCACAATGGCGACATCCTCAGTCACGTATATATTTTGGGTGCATTATTTACATGCTAGAGTTAAACTTCATTAAGATAATGTAATTATTAGTGGGTTTGTTATTTGCTAGCATACATGATTCCCTATTCATTGTGTATGGTAGCCTTTACAATTTTATTTATTTCTTTGAAGAACCACATACAAACACACAGCCATAGCAGAGCTACCCATGTTTGTACTGTTTGATTGTTATAAAGCATCAAAAGAGAGAAGTTGTCTCCGTCCGTGTTTTAACAGACACACCTGGGGCAAAGTTGGAAACCAGAATCAGCTTTAAATACAGTCCTGATCTAGTCCTCAATAACACTGTTATTAACGGAGTTAATCATCAAAACAAAATTCAATCTAATTGGATGGGAATATACAGGACTACGTTGCACTTGAGGCACCACTACAGGATGACTCAACAGATTTGGCAGCATTCAGTTGTGGCAAATCGGCTTGATGGCGTTAGCACATAGTAGTAAGGACGGCAACAGGATTAAAAATTAAGAAAACAAATTCCAGAGATTCGGCGGACAAGCAGCAAGACATTCTTAATCATCCTCGGCCTTATCTGAGAGAGATGTTTGAGATAGTAGGCATCAAGAATCACTTCTGGCCAATGTGCTGGGGAACTCTTACGGAATGGAGAACTTCTTAATTAATGTCTGTTTAGTAATTCATATTTTATTCTTTATTTTCTTTCCAGAAGCCATATTTGAGCAAACACACATACATGTAGATTCCTTTAAATGTTAAGGGGAAGATTAAAAAAGTGAAACTGGATCTGTGAATTCACAAAGAATCACAATTGAATTCACATCTTGCTACTCCTTCAGAATCTTAATAACATGGAGTTCCAGTCTCTGTCACAATAATTATTTATTTGTGCTTGTCAATTTTAGATGTTTAATTTTCCAGGTCCCTGCGGCCGAGGCTGTAGGATTTAGAGTAAAAGCAGAAGTGAGTGAGGGATTAGTGATGGGATCAAGAACCAGTACCAGTCTGCCAACACCACACCAAAATCCTATTCTCAATTGTTTTTATTTGATCTTAACACCACTACTACTTTAATAAAGTATCTATCCACTACATAGCATTTACTGTGCTTACTTTTACAGAGATAGTTCACATCTTACTCCCGTGATTTTCTTCTTCCATAAACAGCCGGGAGTTTGGGCTAAACAGTGTGAGGAAAATATCTCTTTTAATCCTCTGATGAACAAAAATTAAGTTTCATTCACCTCTGTTTCATTAGATTGTTAAGAGAGTTTCAGGACCTATTGTATCTGTATGGTGGGAAACCAAAAGGGGACAGTCAGAAAATGTTTTGGGGGGGAACTGACCCTTTACATGCCGCAATACCTAATGCTTAAATATTAAATATAGTCTAAAACTATCAATCCCGATGTATTTATTATTCATTTTCAAATGCCTATTTTGTTTTGATTAATTCATTACCAGTTTTCCCCCCACAAATATAAAATCTGAATATATACAAAAACCAGAATAACGCTCTGACTCTTTGCCTTTTATTCTCCTAATTTAAATTACAAGAACTTAAAATTAAACATCACCAATACTTTCACATTTTACATAATTGAAGCCTCTTTCTACCAATAATTTTTTATTAGACATTGAAATTAAGTGTATTAATTGAGTGTGTGTCTAAATAATACCCCTACAGCCACACTGTGATGACAATGGCACAATTATCCATCTACAATGAATAGATCAAGAAACAGCAATAAACATGGATTTTTATATTGCTGTAAATAATTTCCCCCTCACAAAGACCCATCATTCTGCTGCCACAGCTGCTGTATAATCTTGTTAGTAGCCTATATGGCACTCACCTCCTGCCTTATATAGAGGGTGAATAACTTAAATAACTTTTGTAAATTTGTTTTGTTTTTTAAATAAGAGATTCATTAACATTGATATTATTAAGTCATGCACGTGACCTTTTTTGTTACAGACTTTAATCCCAGTTGCTCTATAAGCTGCTGTATGTACAGTGTGACAGCTTCACATTACTGTATAAATACACATATATACACACATGTAGACACATATATATATATAGACACATACATATATAGTCTTTCATGCACCCATGTCTATATTCATGTAAAAAAACATACATGTAAAAAAAACTGGTTCTGCATTCATTCTGGTTGTGAAACTGTGAAAAAGGGTCAGGACATGCTTCACGCACATAATGAAGCCCTTTTTCAAGTTTACATGCCAGTGCCCTGGAAGGGATCTATATGGATTCTGAGAAGAGCACCTGCAGTGTGCTTAATTCATCTTCTAATCACAGTAATGACTTAATCGATGTATTGAACCACTGGAATCGGGTAATTACACAGTTCTTGCCAGTGCAACCAGCACAGAGATTTATCAAAACTGAAGTCCAATGAGTCTATGAAAGCACTAGAGAGTGACTGACTGACTGCATGATATAGTGGTAATATGCTTCAATGCCTTCTAGCCAATGCATGTTTGCAGGTTGAAGAATTACTCTTGCAAGGGATGTTGATATTCAGAAATCTGAAATGAGGAGGAAATATAGAGCAGGATGAATTATCTGCAGTGCTGAATGGCTAATAATGACACAAAAGCACAAGCACTGCTTGTGTCTGGGCATTTTAGCTTATGTGGGGGTTTACAGTACATGAGTGATTGTGTGAGCTATGTGGATTCATAAAAATGCTTGCAGGCATGGGTGAGTGTTAGGTGTAGTTGGTGCAGGGGCACGTAGTGGCCAGGCGATAACAGCAATGACTGGCCTCGCCAAGTATCTAATGACGCTTAAGTGACAGACTGAGGAAGGACACTCTTCGCCTCCTCTACAGCCGATGCACTTGTTCCTGTATTTCATCCAGCGTGCGGAGGGACTGGGACGAAGATAAAGTGGTAAACAAAAGGTGTAGAGAGCGCATTGAGGAGACGCTTTTGACAAACTATCACCTAAAAACAGGCAGTGATGTCAGCTCAGCGAAAGCATGAAAAGGGGCAAATATTTGGGATCTCATTTATTACAATTGTTGGGAGTATTTGCTGAATACATGCAAAATTCCGGAAGTCTCCATGTATCAGGAGTGCCATTATTGGGTGTGTCACCTGCATATACAAATGGAGGTTATTGTAAAAACACGGGATGTCACCTAGTGGTACAGGAGTAATAAAACACCAGAGATAGGTCCAGAAAGGTGGAGGTGGGAGGGGAGCACTGAGTTTCTCAATTCATTCTCCTCCTCCTACATCAAATCAAACAATGGTAAGACTGGGGTCTCACCTGCCCCGTTAATCAACACACTGCTTCCATAGTACTGAAGCAACAGCAAGGATTTGTCATTTTATGACCACTAACAAGGATTTTCACATCACAGGATGGTATGATGTAACTGCTAGTATTGGAAGCACTCTAACATTTGTAATAACTGTGTGGTATGGCAATGTGTGAGCACAAGACATGGAACTTCTGAACAAACCGCATCAAACTATTACGCAACCCCACCTTCCGTTTTGTTTGTGTTGGAATTAAGGTGGATTTATGAGGACTATGGTTACCTGCCCCTCAGATCTCTGCAAGCTAAATTCAGACAGCTAGCCAGACTGTCCAATCTGAGTTTTCTGTCGCACGACTAAAACAACTTTTGAACGTAGACATGTTCCACTAAAACAAGTTCCTTCCTGCTAGCTATTTTGCAGCGGCACCGCGATTGTAATTGGTTTAAAGAATTGCCAGTAAACCTATAGACAGTTAAACAAATGGACCTACAGGACCCGTTGTTCTGGACGGAGACCAGTGAAGGATACAAGGAAACACTTTTCAGGGGATAGCTGAGCGTTTCTGCGCAGCCTCCAACTGAGTTTGACGACGCAGATGTGTTGTGAGCAACGTGTATGAAAGTTGTAAGTCTTCTGGTGGCTGTGCCAAGAGAAAACAAAATCATTCCCAATCTTGCAGAGATGAATGGCAGTCAACAGAATGCTAATGGCGGGTGATGGCTTGGTGGCATCAAAATGGCGCCATAGGGAGCATCGCTTAGAGAGAAGAGGCTCACCGCCTTGAGTAAACCAGAGCATAATTTCACCCATCCCAGAATACTGTGTGGACTAAAAGGGTATATTTGTTATTTAAACAGCAAAATAATCACTAATATTCATAAAGTAAGCTACTGCACAAATTATTGCAGTATTTATAGAACTGCTGCAAATTCACTACAGCTGACATTCCCTCATTCACATTGAAAGGTATCACTGCATTTGTACGATTTCTTATCTAGCCTTTTGATACAATACAAAATATCCTTACAGTAGCTATATGCATGAACAAGCTTTAATTTATAGAGCATCTTAGAAGTCCATGAAGCAACAACCAGACCTATGTATTAATACCTTTTATATCACTAACATTTTAACCCAGCCAAAAAAGGATGAGACACAAGAGCTATTTATCACGACACCTGTGCAATAACCATACACTGCCACGGCGGGCCACGTACAGAGCGAGCAAAGAGGAGAAGGGAGAAAAAGAGGAGAAAGGTGTATATAGGTCATCACCTACTGGTTTCTGAAGAGAAAGACCCTGTAGCCTAGTCCTTAATTGACGCGAATAATCCAACAACTACATTCCCACTGTGGGCTACTTTGTGTCGTCCACAACATAATACTCAGCTAATACTTTGGCAACGCATTTTCTGTCAAACTGTAACTTGGTCTCTCACCTTTTCTTCTAACGGTAACGTTACACAGTTTCTGAAGTCGATTCTATTTCAGTGGGCTGTAACTTTTGGAAGTTGCTTTTCACCCAAACTCCCGATATCCATGCTACATTACTGCTAGCTTACTCAACACTGCAAAAAATAGCTAACGCTCCTGGTTGTTTTATTTGGATATAAGCTTGTTAATTGTCTGGTCTAACTTTTGTCTGACACCCTACACCTGAACATTGAGACCATTGTAGTTTCAAGTTGTGATTGGATAAAAGTTTGTAGTCTGTTAATTGCTGGAAAATTTCACCTGGCTTCTCTTGGCCACACAGCTGACATGATTGCCTCCATCCACCAGGTGGTTTCACCATACAAATTGATTGCAATCCAGGGGGCGCTGTCAACCCAAGTTGAAGGAATCTAAGGACAAATGGGATATGAATGGTCGTGGCAATGCAATAAAAAAATTAGTCATGTGGCAAAGAAAATTACTAAAATTCTCGAATTAAAAATATTTTTTAAGCTTTATGAAAATGACAACTCTTTTTCACTTGTGGTAGGCTACAAACAAACTGAGTCAATATTGCTAAGACTCAGTTTTGCGTTCCACTTCTGGGATTGCTCCGGTGTTGCAGGAAATTCCTCTGGAGGCATGTATTTTACGTTTCTTACCGCTTTCTTTGTGTTGGAATTTTAAATTTGGTGGATTTATGAGGACTGTTGTGGACTGCTCTTCAGATCTCTGCAGGGTAACTTGAGACAGCGAGCTAGACTATCTGTCCAATCTGAGTTTTGACTTGCAGACAACTGTTCTGCAGCGGCTCTGTGCGGAGTTTAGCACCGCCCATGATGATTCTGATGGGTTTAAGGAAATGCCATCAAACAAGAACACGTTTTCCTCCCATCCCTAAATGCTGTGTGGCGTAGTCGGACTCTTGTTCTTTGGAGGAGGGTCTGGAAAAGCAAGACTGCTAGTGCTATAGGAAGGACAATCTCTCAGGGCAAGGGCCAAACGGTCATCGAAACAGGGCCCTAAGCCTGGAGCCTGAAAAAAACGTGTTTACTTTGACTTTGAAGATGCCATAACATAGAGGCCGTCGTGCCACTTTTATTTTTTATTATGAGTGTGAGATTCAGTCCATTTTACTTTATATACCAGGGTAATCCCCTCGGTATCTATAATGGTTTTTAGAGCGTCAACATGTTAAAAACAACAGTGGTTTTGCCCGGCTCTACTCAGGTGGCTTGTTCAGTACAAAAATGTTGTTCTCTTAAGGCTGAACATGTCATTTTGAGCATCACTTCACATAAGCATCTTTGGAAGAAAAGGTCACAACATATAATGGATGAAAAGACATGTATGTATAACTGACAGCAAGTCAGGGTGAAATGATTGCTACTTTTGAAGATGTCACCTTTCAAGAACTCAGGGTGATATGTGTGCTTTGGAGGCTCACCTCCTCTCACAATTTCAATCCACATTAGTCTCAAAGATGAGTCCGGTCTCCTCAGCTCAAAGGACCTTTGGATCCATCAAAGAATTTAGAGCAAAGTGTAGACTTTGATGCTGCATATTAAAGTTTTTACTGAGGGGGAGGGATTTTGTTTTTCTCTTTGAATGAAAAACAATAGACAATGAAACATTTTGAATAACTTGAAACTTGTATTGCTGACATAATTGCATCCACATCTAACTGGTATGTGGCCAATTGTATCCAGTGTTAACCCATCCCCTTTCATGATCAATTGGACACAGATCATGAACTGGCGGTTTCTCTGACCCTACCTAAGCATTTCATTCCATTTTACAAAGTATATCTTTCATCCAATTGATTTTTCCTCTGTTGCTGCAGAAAGGTAGATTCACTGGAGAAGGATTGGTAAATAGATTGACTATGCTTTATCTCCATTTCCAATCTTTTCTTTTTCAACCTGCTCATGCTTCTCCGGTTCCTGCTTCAACTCTTTAGCTTCTCCAGAAAGCAGACCAGTCAGCTGAAATTAGTAACGGTTGGCTGTTTCTGCTAGATCGACATACTTTACCAAACCATCTGTCAACACGCTGACAGCTCTCCGATGCTCTCTCCAGAGGAAGAGCCTACACCCATATGCACAACGTACATGTGCACACACACACACACTCACACTCAACCACAAACCTGAAAAACCTCTCAAAATCACCCACCAGCCATTTGGAATTCCCTTACCCAGCATTAAACTGGGAGGGTTGGGACTGAGGGAAGGAGAGAGTTGGATAAAAAGCTGTGGGGCAAACTCAATGGAACAGGGGTGGATTAGGCTCAAATTGTAGTGTATTCTCTGTTGATGTTGTTATGCCAAGGAATCAAATTGGAGTTGTACTGTGTCCACCATCTTTGATGATTGGAAAAACAGTCTTAATATTTCTCTTTAAATTGGCTCAGCTCTGAAGTTCAGCTCAGAAGGCAGCAGAATAGCCAGGTTCAAAACCACTGTGGCCTCAGAGTTGTTATACTACTATATATATCAGAGTTGTTATACTACTATGTACTACTAACATCTTATATTGCACCGCCCAAAGCAAATACATCTATTGGATCACCCTACACCCAGGGGCGGGTCTAAAAGGGGGGGACAAGTGCCACCCCGGGCCCCCCCCCCCTCTAGACCCGCCCCTGGGTACAGAGTGAAATATGTCTCGCTCCACCAATCTATTTGGCTAGAGTGCTGTCAATCTGACTAATTTGATTTCCTTAGGATCAGAGTTTCACTTTACTGCCTGTTCTGCCAATCGCTGCCTTTCCATTTGGTAAATGGATATATACTTTTAACACACATTGTAAGGCAACTGTGTGCTTTGTTAAAATCATGAGGAGTTTAGAAGAAGAAACAAATTGAACGCACTGTAAGAAGAATAAAGATTAAAGTTATTAAACCATGTGAATGTGTGGCCCAGGTCAGGCCAGGCCAGGCCAGTATAGGAAATTAACTAACAATGTAAAGATTAACAGGCCACTGAAAAAAATTTCATATTTGATTCATTCAATAAATTCATATTTTTTTATTAAACCCAGCAGCCATTTTAATTGGCAGCATCCTGGGCCTTTTTGGTAAGGTCCCTGGAAAACCAAGCCTAGAGTAGTTTATTCTCCCCAAAAAGAGTTTATTTTTTATTTTTAAGGAACTACACAAAAACGACATTGCAACTTTTTTTGCAACTTTCTCTGTGTCCCGTAACTTCATTGCAACAAACATACAAAAAACATTTGTACTTTTATCGCAATTCTTTTCAATTGCTTCCGCAATATCAGACATTTTGGGCCGCAACAATCTCAAAATATGTCCGCAAAATCCTAGAGGAACTGCGTTATCTTAAAAAACTGTGTACAGAGTGGTTTTCTGTGTTGGAGTTTGAGGTAGATGTATAATTATTGAACTGCACTTTATATTGACCCGCTTCTGTGAAAAAAGACTAATTAATGTTTCCATGATGACTATCCAAATTGTTGCCTTATGAGCCCATAGAAAATGCGTATTGATTTCGTATGAATTTCTTGAAAATAAAAAAAGTGAAATGAATGATGAATGTGATGTGTTTTATTTAGCAAAACTGCGTTGTGTTGTTCTATCCTAACCAATATTTCCTATATTCGTAAGCAAATATTCTATGCTGTGTTCTATTAAAATCCCCTGGGCGCCCCCTGACTGACTGTTGGCCGCCCCCGTGCCACCCCACTTGAAAAATCTTGGAATCGGCCCTGCCTACACCCACTTGCAAGCATCTCTGACTCTCAAATCATGCATCCCATATTGTGAGTTTGTAGAGTATAGAGCTATGTCACAGGTGCTGTGGAAAATACTGGAAGTATTTCACAGTGGTAATAGAGCTTAAACGTAATCCATGAAAATAAATCACAATTGATTGGAATGGAAAATATGTTGAATAATAAAGAGACAATAAAATAGACCTTTAAACACTGGCAAACAAAAACCTAACAGCGCGCCTACTCCATTTTCTTCACTGACACATACTTGTTCTACATCATTATGTTCTCTAATTAGATGCATTTTTTCACAAAAGACAACACATAAATTTAGACAATGACAATACATTTGGCATAATTATCCTAACTCAAGGTCCACTTAATTACTCAGTTGTCACAGAGAAACCCTGTCTCTTAGAAATTGCGTTTGTTTACTATAATTAGCTTTTTAACATAAGTTTTTACAGAATTGTAATCTTTCACAACAACGTTTTTTCCAAAGCTGGAAGAACTGGTTGGGCATACAAAAAGCAAGACTTTGATCAGGTTCTGCATCCTGAGTCCCACATGTGGTAGTTTAGGCAACAAAAGCACTTTGGTTCAGTTTAGGGAAAGTTAGTGGTTTCAGTTAAATTTCTCATGCTTCAAATAATGTGGATTACATGTTTGCCATGTTTACTGGACCTTTGATCCCCTAATCTTTAAGAAGGCAGGGGGCAAAGACATCTCAAAAAATCCCAAATTGATAGAGTTGTATTACATAATATGTATTGTCCGGTATGAATCATGGGTTCTGCTTGAAAAGCAAAGCAAACAGCGGGGGAACAACCAAAACAAATTGTACATTTTAAACTAGCTGAAGTTAACTGAAAGGATATTAGCTGGTTCCTTCTTCCAACAGTGCTCTGAAGCGCAATTACAATCACTTGTAAATGAAACACGCAACTCTGGAGCAATTAAATAACCATGAAACAGAGGGGAGCGACATGTTTTGATTAATGTTATTGTAGAACTTGCATCACTTTGACAAAACCAAATTAAGATTCATGTTGAGATCAATTATGGAGCTCCAGATTTTCAAACCTGTGTGGAAAATGTTTTTCATTGCTTTGAAATATGAATGAAGTGCTAGAGAGCACTTCTCTCTTCCATGCCTGCTCCCCTCAGTCTCTTTAAGGCTTTCAAAGACAACTGCTCCAACCTAGCTGCCTCCCGCTCCTGCCTTTCATGTGGGATGTTCCTCTTTAAGTAGCTAATTGTATTGTTTACCAAACAATTACTATTGTGCATTGTTGGTGGTGAACAAATTAATAAATGTCTCATCTATTGTAGTTCTCCTTCTGTTTTGCCTTTTGTCTCCTGTTTTGCTTTGTGTGTTCAGCTTCTTCATTTTGGCTCTTTTACTGTTGCCTTTTGTTTTCTCCTAATTCTTCTTTCATTCTTCTAGCTTGTCTGTTCAAAGCAGATGGCTTATTTCTATTCATATTCTGCATCCCTTCCCTTATTTGTTTTTGTATTAATCTGTGTGGTATGTATCTTCAGCCCTACTTGTTTAGAGAAGCTGTTTGCATGGGAAATCAACCTTGAAATCCTCTCAATGCACACTATGGTTAAAGAGCAATAAGAACTATTACATCTGTTTGTAGTTGGGTTGTGTGTGTGTGTGTGTGTGTGTGTGTGTGTGTGTGTGTATATGTGTGTGTGTGTGTGTGTGTGTGTGCCTGTTTTACTTTTTAAACACTTAACTGTAATATTTTCTGACTTGATTTTACAAGTAATGCATTTGTTTGTTATGTCAGTTATTATGTAATAGAGACGTTTTTTAAATTTTATCTCTTTGGGCTTGTGTGGCCTTTAATTAACAGGACCGCATAATGAGAGGAAGTGGGAGAGAGGGGGGGCAACATGCAGTAAAGGGATCTTGGGTCGGACTCAAACCCTCGGCCGCTGTCATGGGGCACACACTCTACTGGGTGAGCTAGCCCTTGTGTTTTCTTCCCCTCAACCATGAAAAAAAAAACATTTTGGTCATCATTATTGTTGCTTTTCCAACATTTTTGTCTATTTTTTAATGTTGTGAGTTTTTTGTTTTTTTTTGGGTTTTTTTCCCCAAAAATTTGATAGTTTTGATGTTGACATTTTCAGCTTATTTTGACGGCCCATTTTTGTGACAAAAAGAAAATTAACTGAAAATGGGTCAATTTGACCCAAGGAACACATGAGACGTTTTCTTTTCTTCGTAGAACCTTTTCTGTATTTCTTCTTTTAAAAAACATTAGTTTTATCCTGGTTTGAAGTTTATATTTAATATCTAGATCAATATCTAGTTTGAAGTCTGGACATACTTTGTGTTGTGACTTCAATGCAGGTGAAGGTCTTAGTACCCACATCTTTTCTAACTCCAAATTGATTGGTGTGTCCAATCCACTTTCAACTCAAGAAAGGACAAACTAATAATTATTTGGTGTATCTCCAACTAAAAATGTGGTCCTAAAAATATAGATATCTTTACTCGGCTACCAAACAAATTCCACTTCCACTCTGCGCTTAAAACTAATGCTAGGGTTTTGAGTAAAAAATACATTAAGATACAGAATAATACATGGGGCCACAACAACTTCACTCGTGTTCACAAAATTAATAATACATCAAGTTTTTTGTGAGTGGTATAAATACAAGAAATGTACAGTAAACATCGCTGCTCAATATCGTCTTGAATTACCAGTACATAACTTTGTTATACACACTGTACAAACACACAGACCATGCATTGCAGACATAATAGTGAGAGGCAATGTGACGTATAGATAATTCATGAGGCTAAAGCATCGAAGTGTTGCAGCATATAAGAGTGTTGGTAGGTATTTTAAGCTGTCCAAGTTGTTGTTTTTTATGCAGAAATAAGTAACAAATACTAAAAAAGTGGAAAATATATCTAGGAATGTCAAGGTTTTCAGATAGCATTGGCTGACCACAGTGTAGGGCAGCTGCTTGAGAAGAATGATGGCTTTCAGTAAAAGGTTTGTTCTTTCTGGTCCTATATTACCTCTTAGGGGGGGATTTTAGAAACACATGGTTAGCAGGATGTGTAGGTTCAACTGTAATCCTTCCTTGTCCTTGGTTCACCCTGGTGACAACCTGCTGTGTTACACTCCTGACAAGAACACGCTTGTGAATGACTGTGTCTTGCAAGAAAAGCCAATCTCACAGAAAGGTGTATAAACCTCCATGTCATATAAATGATGTAACTATGTTAATTTTACTTTAGATTAAAGAGATGTGTGCTCTTATAATAAGCAGAGGGATTCCCATGTGCTAGATCAACAGAATTTTGACAGTATAAAGTACAGAAGACAGTAATCACAATTGAACAGAGAGATCATTATTTGGTGAGCTTGTTTAATTATCTGCAAGATTTCAAGAAATCACCACCCTTTAGATTGTTTTCCACCGCATGCTTTGTCTGTCAATTCCAGTCAGTCAGTCCACACAGGAGTCTGACTGTTTGCCATTTAGCTTAACTGCAACTGAAAACAAAACACAGGAAAAGATAAGCCAGTATATATTAATTTAACTCGCATGTCCCACTGACTCAAGACAAACTTCAAATTAGGTGAAAGTCGGAATGCAATGTCACCGAAATGCTGAACAGATTTGCGAGTCAACATAGCCAGCCAGCTAACATTAGCTCGCTGACCGGACAATATTTTTATTCAAACCTCTTTTTATTGAGAAATATAGATAATAATTTTATACAGGTTTATGAATTTTTCTTTTTCTTACACACAAAAAGCCCAACCCATTCCACCCAGACTGGACCAGATAGTATTAACAATACAGACAATTATAAAGCAAATACATACTAAGAATTGAAACATGAATAGATAGTTGTGATTTCTGTGAAGGGCTGCGCGCCTTCAAAGCTCTATCATGACACACCATTGTGGTGTACTATAGCCAGGTGTTTATATATATATATTGTAGCTTTAATATAGAAGGGGGGCAGTCAATCCTCTGGAGTCAACCAGGATGGTCACTGACTACCCCGGTAGGGCTTGGGGGTAACGTGAAAATGACAGTAGAGATTCCTACACTGAGAGCGATTTGTTAGAATTTCTTATTGTGAAATCAAAGTCTTTTAAGTGTAACGTGGCTATTGATGTGTTGCATTAGCCCTGTAGATTTTGTAATTTGGGATCAAATCTATAAGTTGCAGGTGGCTGATTTTGACTCAAAACAACTCCTTAGGTGGTGTAGAAATGCAGGAAATTTGTTTTAAATTATTATTATCATTTTTTCATTTTTGTGGAAGGACCCACAGGCTCTCTGACAATTATTGATCTTTCTAAGTTTGCTCCCTAAAACATAGCCAGGCGGTCATGGGGCAACACAATGCAGCTTAATTATATTTTGCCTTGAGGCTGAGAAAACCAACCTGTACTCCTGTGCTGGTTATATGTGTCTGTTAGTTTGAGCTAATTTGATCAGACACACTTGGGAATGTAAACCACCGGTTGTGGCAGCGGGCTAAACAAAGTAGCGCAGACATCCTTTTCCTGAACCACGTCTTCCAGCTCTTCCTTTGGGATCTCAAGGCGCTACGGCTGTGATTTATAATCCTGAGGCAACTGTACCAGACACTTTTGGCCTCAATATTCTGTTCAGAAAAATCCCAAACAAAAGACTCACCTCTTAACTTTGTCACACTCTGAACCCGGGGCCATCAGAATCCCCTGGCGGTCTTAGGGCCAGAACAGCAGCCTACTTTCTCCACTTCATAGTTGAGTCTCGATTCTGAGACCACCAAAGAGTTCATGTAGGGGACCCAAAATATTCACCTTAATCATCACTTTAGGTATTCAGTCCATGTTTCTGTTGTTACCTTAGGCTGACTTGTTTTGGAGAGCCGCCAGTGTAATCAAGAAACTCTTTACTTGTATTCTTTTATCCCCACTATCATGAACAGGAGGAACCAACCTGGTCTCTGTGACTGTGCAATATTTAAAAGTTAACATTGCTCTTACAACCTTATATTAGTTTGAAAACTTGTCTTTGGTTCTTTGGAAGATTTAGGAAACCCACAGAGAAGTGTCTGTTTGTCACCAGCTAAATGAACCTAAGAGCACAGCGTGTGTGTAATTGACAGTGTGTTGAAGAGCTGTCGAGCAGTAATATGAAAACTGCGGTCTAATGCCTGGGGGTAATTTGGAGCTGCAGCAGTATATATGCATCCTCGGAGAGTGGGAGTTTGTGTTGGTCATTCAGCTTAGGGGAGACGTGAGATTAATGGTGTCTTTTTACGCTCAGAGAAAGTCATTGAAGGCTGTGGGGATTGGCAGAGTGATTCAAGGCCCCAGAGTTCTTTTAACATGTCAAAGGTGAGATAAGACTTATATTATATTAGATATAAAAAGATAAAGATAAAACTTGAGATATAACATTTCTAAATCAACTTTGAAGTGTGTACTATGGACAACTGTAACTTACAGTAAATGTGCATTACAACAGATTTTATTGCTAAAAGGCATCAGTGCTGATGCAAGTGCACAGAATTCATCCTATTTTGTTTATTTCTTATGTAGGAAAATCAGTCTGTCTTAAAAAAGATACAAAGGGGACAGCAATGTACCACCATGACAAAGTGATTAACACCGTCACCTCTCAGCTCAAAGTACGAGGGGCCATTGTCAGCTCCTGCCGTGCTCTGTAGAGTTTGCATGTTGTCCTTTGTGCTCTTCGCTTCCCTATCCTCCTAAAATGAAATTGCCTGCAGGTTTGAATGTGTGCCTAAGTGATGAGGTCTGTCCACCTGTATTAGCGTTGTGATGTTTTAGTGTGGTTTACAATTTGTTACTGCTGACTTTTCAGCCTCATGGGAATAGTGTGCAAGATAGATAGATATAAAATGGTTCGCATTAGTTTATGAACCAATGCTGAAGTTGACTAAAAAAAGAAATTAAAAAAACATCTTTTGGAAATTGATCTTAATGCTTTAATTAAAATAAGAGGACAAATCCAACCTTTAAGGACACCAGTTGTCTTTGTGAATGAATAATGTATGATAAATAAATAAATGTTCTTCCTTCAAATACAGGGGGCATAAGTAAACACACCCCTATGTTACATTACCATAGAGGCAGGCAGATTTCTATTTTTAAAGGCCAGTCATTTCAATGATCCTGGATACTGTGCATCCTGACAAAGTTCCCTTGGCCTTTGGAATTAAAACAGCATCACATATCCTTCACCAGACATAGAGTTTGGCATGGAATACTTTCCATAAAATCATCTCTCAATGCAAATCAAACCAGCTAGTAGGCTAACTGAAATAAAACCATGCCAATTGATAGGTATGGTGGTATGGTGATACATTATTCATTCATAAAGAAAATTGGTGTCCTTAAAGGTTGGAATGTCCCAGTTTTCTTTTTTAATTAAGGCATTAAGATCAATTTCCAAAAGAGGATTTCTTATTCCTCTTTTTAGTCAACTTTAGCATGGGTTCATAAACCTGAGCACCACTGTAGATATTAGCCAGCAGACAGACAGACAGACAGACAGACAGATAGATAGATAGATACATAGTCCTTCGTTGCATGCATAAGTAGGTGTAAAATGACATAACTTATATGCCACATGAGTTAGCTTCTTAGGTGAAATATATTGTGATGCATACACTTTCTAATTTCACAACAGGGAATGACAGTGAATGCTTGGGTGAAACATTGTGTTGCTGTGTTATTTGTCAGTGTGACAAATCGCACTGCATTAATCAGTACGATAGCATCCTTGTCTAAGGGAAGTATTTGCTACTGGGCAGCACCAAAGCATCAAAAGATATTAAGCTCTGACATCTGGCATCTATCTTCTCCACCATATGAACTCTAAAAATCAGTGCAGTTCATTTACCATTGTTAAATGATTGTATCATTGCTGTGGTTCCCTTTTCTGAATTCTTTGTTTTATCAGAAATTAAACTATAAAACATTTTAGTCCCTTCTCATCCCATTACGCCAAACTGCTGTTTTATGAAACATGGCACCGTGCCCTTATGGCCCAGCTGAATTGAAACAACCTGAGAGGCAGTGTGACTCAAAAGTCAACTCCTGCAGATTCCCTCCTGTCCTCAAAACACTGTGGGCTTTGGCTGTTAATAAAGCCCTCTGGATGTGTGAAGGTAATTCATCCTGCAGCTGATGAGTAGATGGGTGTCAGGAAGAGGCACTTTCCAGGGATTTATACACAGGCTGCCTGGCATATGAAGGCTAACTGAGCACAGCAGTGTTATTTTAGATATCAAGGTGTGTGTTCTTACTGGTTCAAGATGTGAGTCATGTAAGTCTTTCCTCCTTGACGGGCCTGATTGTTGTAGACATAGGTACTGTAGATGCACCTACAAAGTCTCATACACCCATGCAGTTCTGCTCTCAGTATGATCTTCCTTTACATCACACCATTTACAACTTAAAAATTATTCATTGTGTGTTATCCGTATTCTGATGAAGGGACATGATCTCAACTTCCTTGTCTACACTGCCACGTTTTAGTTGTGTTTGCAATTATTTTATATATAATAGTTTGAGATGAGAGTCTATAGTCAGTGGATACTCAAAGAATAAATAGCGCTCAGTTTATTTTTTTTTACTTCATGATGAAAGTCAGGTTGATGAATGATGATGAAATCATTAACCTTAACTCATGGAGTTTGTGCAGCAATTTTGATGGCAACCAAATATCAACTGACATTGTATTTGGTCCCACATAATGGATATTCCTCTGTGTTCTTGCAGAGAGTCATTCATCTTTGATGAATAAAAGAACACAAAGAAGCTATCTGGCCTTTCTATCTGGCATTATGTATTATGTTCTGAAGGCTTAGGATGTGAAGACAATAATTAGTATTAGTAGTAATTTGAAATCCATCAACAACATAATGTGTTTATCAAGGCAAACGTAAAGCTGCATTATTCAGTTTTCTTTTTTTAATACTACAACTGCTTCAGTAGTCTACATGTTTATGTAAAATGAGTCACTTTTAATGAGAAAATCAGAGAAAACCTTTTAGAAAACAGCTTATTTACACATCCAGCAGACACGGAACATAAGCATTTATTTGGATTATCATTTCTGTATACCTCATAAATGTGAATCCAAAATGCACTCTCTTTTTTTGATCTCAATCAAACTATCAAACAATTTATTTGTCATGTGAAATCATATACAATACAGTTCCTCTGAAATCTATTCCTGTCACTGCATACAATGTATGCATTAAAAAATCATGTTCAATTGTGTATTCTAGTGGCATTGTAACAAAGTTAGGTGGATGGACATACCACCACAATTAATCATTGTTTTGAATAAGTCCATCTTTCAGGATAGTGAAAAGATGTAAAAGTCTAATGTACAATGAATGTGATGCCAGATTGAGCAGCAATAGCTATTGGAAAACCAATAATCCTGTATAGTGTGAATATTACTTATGTAGTTAATTCAGATACAGACACAGATTAAAACATACACTGATTGTATATCAGATGTCCCACACACACAGCAAAGTACTCTTAATACAAACATGAAAAGAAAAATATACTGTAAGACATTAAATTTGGATTTAATCTTACACTGGACAGCTGTGGCTGCTCACAGATGAGAGGCTTACCAGTTCAACAGTTCTAACTCAGAGTGTTTTTGAAAATACATGTACTCTTTGGGTTTTAGGGAGCACTCACAAGGATATTGAAACATTTTAAGGTCTGTTGATGGAAGTACTTGGAAATCAATTGGAGGTAGTGCGGCAGAGAACTGCTCACCAAGTAACAACCACAGGGCCCAAATGAATATAACCCAATTACTTGGAGAAAATAAGAGCTCCCCCAACTGTGCATGCTGCACACATGTGAGGCAGTATTAACTACACAGGAGGAACTTATGGACAGCACTGGATCTCTGGTCTGCAAGGCTTCAAACTATGACGGGTAATGAAGCTCTGAGTCAAATAAAGGTCAAGGTAGTGAATTCCAAATTTGGCAGCTGCAGAGGTTGAGTTTCTTTAGAAGAAAATGGCGCCCAATTCACGTGTCTTCAAAAAAACGGCAATTAGAGCTGATTGTTTGCAAGGCCCACAACAAATTACATTTATTTTAATTACTGCATGTCTTCTCTTTGGTGTCTCAATCCTCCCTCTCCCTCATTGTCCACCTTGTTCTCTTTGTTTCTCTTTGATCGACTCACTCTGTCTCGCTCTCCCTCCCTTCCTTCCTACCTGTCCAGTCTGTACTGGATAAATGAAAGCCCATCAAGAAGATATCAAGATAAACATAAAAGTAGTCTGAGATTGACAAGAAAATAAGAGTCATCCATCAAAGGGCTTGGCTACTTACACGACATGTCAGAGAAACCCTTGGGTTCTCGACAAAGTGACTGGCTCTCTTAAATTCAGGACACCGAACCGGAACATTGCCATCAGAAAGCCGGACAACAGGCTAAAAGATTTAAAAAACTCTTGAATGTGGTGTTTTTTGTTAACATTGTGGACCAGTTTGAGGGTCTGGAGAGCCTCGTTCCTTCCAGGGAGATGGTAAAGGAGAAAGTCACTATCTTCATATCAGACCTCTGAAATCGGCATCAACCTTCTTTCTCCAGGTTTCTCCTGACATATCTGGCGTCAGAGGTTGTTTTTCTAAAACCCAGAAACCTTAGGGTCCATTTTGCTTGCACAAGTAAATGAAAATCAGTGAGCTACATCACTTCTTGTCCATTCCATTGTCAGCGATAAGCCAGTGTTTATACAGTTCTGTCCTCCCTTCTACTCTACACCATTGTCCTGATGACACAAAAATGAAGCCTTTTCTATGATTTAATCTCACTTTTTACCTGGTTGTTAATCATTTATTGCACTGTGGAAGGCTACTGTACCATGTGGTTGACACCACTGGGCATGATGAATTATACTATATTGTATATATACTTCACACAAATCAGTTCAAGGCTAATACACAAATGTATTGTGAGGGTAATGATGTGGTATATTACAACTAGCGACTTGCAAATTCATTGTGCTTCAGGAGGTCATTTAAGATGTAGTATGTAATATTCCTGAATTAAAATGTCTTATGATGACTAGACCTTTGTTATACACTGAACAAAATTATAAATGCAACACCCATTTTTCATGAGCTGAACACAAAGATTTTTTTTGACTTTTTATGTAAAAAAAAAAGCTTATTTCTCTCAAATATTCTTCACACAAACTGTTTAAATCTGTGTTAGTGAGCACTTCTCCTTTGCCGAGATAATCCAGCCACCTCACAAGTGTGGCATTTCAAGATGCTGATTAGACTGCATAATCATTGCACAGGTGTGCCTTAGGCTGGCACCAATAAAAGGCCACTCTAAAATTTGCAGTTTCACTGAATTGGGGCGGTCCAAAAAACAGTCAGTATCTGGTGTTAACCCTAACCCTTAACATAACACCAGATACTGACAGGTTTTTGGACCTCTCCAAATACAGTAAAACTGCACATTGTTGGTCAATTTCCTGGTGTGCGTGACAAATCTATTGATATGATATTTCAGTATTGATCCAACTTACTAAAATGGGCTACATTCATAAGTGGCTCATGCTATTGCTTGGTGGCTAAACCAAGCACACAGGTAACGTTACAAAGCAAATAGCACACCCTTAATGTTGTGTTAAGTATGATTGTTTTGATCACGGTCAACAGCGCTGGGTAACCCAACTAATAGATTTGCAATGTCAGCTGTATGGATAAAATGCTAACTAAGCAACCTTCATCAATGAAGACAACAACTTCCATGATTCCATGCAACTTCACAATGTCATTAAAGGTCGGTGATTACATTCATGGCTTTAATTGAGAACACTGGCAGCAAAAAATTACATATTTTTTCGTTTTAACAGGGATGACTTTACCCCAAGACACATTCATCAATCATTTCCTTCAGGTCATTAGTTTGTCTTTATGAAGTGTCAAGGCTGCCACTGTGGACAAGAAATGCATGTAGCGTCAGTAAGCAGAGGTGAGATTCAATTCCTGAATAAATTACAGGTACAGTTACGTGCAGCACAGGGTCTATTGCTGCAACACTGGGCTGCTAT
Source organism: Etheostoma cragini (assembly GCF_013103735.1). Classification (NCBI taxonomy): domain Eukaryota; kingdom Metazoa; phylum Chordata; class Actinopteri; order Perciformes; family Percidae; genus Etheostoma; species Etheostoma cragini. The sequence continues at coordinate 7,553,471 of NC_048418.1, read as the reverse complement.
ATTATAACTAAACAAAAATAGCTTCATATGGATGGGGCTGTCACCTGTTTCTAGTAAACAAATCACATCTGGCTGTGAATTAAAAATATCTCAAATTATTCAGTTTGCAGTGCTGTGTCTGGCAAAACAAAACTTTGTGTAAGGAGCAGAACTGCTGTGTCCCAATATATGTGAATATAATGCATACTATTTATGGCTTAATGTAATGTAACATTTTTTTGGGGGGGAATAGTTTTGTTGTAGTTATTTGGAATCAAATCTGGTCAGAATAACTTCATTGCAGTTTATAAACATCATGGGTGTATGTTTGTTTTAGTGCACAATTGCAATTACACTTTTATTTAATTCATGTCTTTTCTTTTCATACTACTTTATTATTTTTTTCTATTGTATTACATTTTTTATTGTTTGTTTTTCTTTTTTGTAGTAGTAGCTGGGTAGTTTATGTGTAGTGGAGTGGAAGCATAAATTAGAATAAAATTGTATAAATGTCTATATACAGTATATATACAGCACATGTACAGTAAATATGCAGTGTGTATATATATATATCCACAATATACAGTATATAATGTAATACTCAAGTTAAGTAGAAGATACTTAAGTACAGTAAATGTACTTAGTTCCATTTTACCACTGACTGTAGGATGAGGGAGGTGAGATCTGCAGCATGTAAATAACATTCTGTCCTGTGTCACCCAGTGATGGCTTTTCCATCTGAATGTACACAATTTGAAACAGACTTGAGGTCTGTAATTGACCGCTCAGCAATGTTCAGCACTACAGACCTAGTTCATGAGTCAATGGAACGCATAAATCTACAGTGGGGCAGGAACAATGGCCAACGACCAAACAATGAAACCTGGATAATGAGTCCAAAGCACAAATAAAAGCAGTACCTGAATCTCTGAAAAGGTTTCTGGTTTTCTAGAAAGGTTATTGTGTTTGGAAAATGTTATTAAATCTGAATGTCAGCATAAGCTAACAGTATGTCAGCATAAGTAAACCCCTTGTATAACATTTATTTAATTGGTATCTATGATATCCATTTCTGTTTTTCTCTGGGTCAAAGTGTAAGAAGTTGTGCAGAATGTAAGTTTATGAGAGATTCAGAACAACAGAAAGCTGCTTCTCTGATTTGACTGCTTGAGGTTACAAATCCTGTGACAGACAGGTCAGGATAATGAGCACAAATAGAAAGAAGGAACAGAGCAAGGATATTCACATGACTCTTTGGCAGTGAACAAATGGCTGCTCCCACTGGCTGGAAGGGATCCTAGAGCACTACACAGGATTTGCTGGCTGAGCACATGCTTGATTGTAGCCCCCCAATCCTCCAACTACATCATGATAATCCTAAATCCACAGCAAGGATCTACAGCACCATTCATCACTGCCAGGTTGTAGGCCACAACCCATTAGTTAGAAAGCGTTTGTGCTTCCACACCAATACTCACCCCTGAGAAGCACAAGCAGTGGGCCTTGGTAGACAAACTCCTGTGTTTGAGGGTAAACAACCTGCAAACAAAGGTACAAAAAGGGGCAGAGGTAACATGCTGCCTTCTCTACTTCAATCATGCTCAAAAATAACAAAAACTACAGCTTTTCTTACACGTTGTAGCTACAACAGCATTAAACTCACAGATCACACCACGCCAGGAGAAACAATTGATTAGTGAGCGAGCCATGTGTTCATATGTAATTAAAGATCCAACACAATCAGTTAAGAGGCAAGTAGAATTAATTAGGGCCAGTAATCAACTGTTCCCTTATCTGTCTGTTTGCTACAAAATAGGTTTGGGCGTGTACGCTTAATTCAGGCAGCCAAGCAAATGAGATTTTTGCTTCCAGTAAGCTTTTCTATCTATTTTGCTGTCGAAACAAAAGAGCTGGTGTAGAAAGAATGAAGATGTATGGCTTCTATTAGCTGTTGTGATTTGAGATACTTTAAATTAAGAAGGGGGTTAAAGGTGGTAGTGTGTAACTACAGCATTCATTAAATGAGGTAGAAGCTGCACTACTTTTTCTTCACAGCTTTGTGAGCAGTGATCCGAGTGTCGCCCCAGAAAAGGGGAATGTATGGGAGGAGGGGGGGGATGATTTGCAGAGGCCTCTTTTTCGCTCAATATCGGTTCAGTTCTTTTCTTCTCTCTTTGCCACAGTTAATTATCTTTGGTAAATTGTGTGGAAAAAGAGGGGATTGAGAGGGAAACATTGTGTTGGGATTTCCTGTCTGCAGGAGGAATCCTGAGGTGTTTCATCCGTAACTATGATGATTTAAACACTATTTATATTGATGATATTAAATCACCATTAAATCAAAGTGAGGCAGAGTTGTTAATACATCATCTGAAATGCATGTCAATCTATCCTTGGCAATATCGCATGCGGCACATGTGTATATAATATCTAATTAACTTGATTATAGTTGACTGACAATTACCCCTTTAGGTCTCATAGTCCAAGAGTCATGTTAGCTTTCAGTGTCTACAATTTCAGGATATTCCTTAATCACTACGGTTATTTTGCATTCAAATAACCAGTTCACTAACTGATACTTTGTGAGTCTTACGATATCTGAATTGTAGACTGTTTGGAATTGAAAACAATTAGCTGTGGTAGTGTGTCAGGATGGATCACGGTTTAGACCCCAGAACGTAATCACGCCCAGCACGTAATCATCACGTTAATCATAACCATGACCAGGCCTACAGGCCTATGTAGCCTTTAGCCTTTTTTGTAAATTTGGAGGTATAACAATCAAGCTAGTCAATTCTGTTCTCGGGGAGAAATTCCCCGGTTGGCGTTGTCGGTGTTTTCCTCCGGTCTGGTCGTTGAACGGGACAAAAAGGCGCTCCACACCATTAAAGTCCCACTCGCCACACTGTTGTTCTCAGGCTTTTTTCCTCTGTCATTACTACTTGATTCTAAGCCATAATTATTTAATAAGTGCTTTATAATAACATTTTAATTTAGGACAGAAATCAGAAACATGACCCATAAATCTAATCAATGTATACATTAAAATGGTCTTATTCGCTTCTCGGTCATTTTCTTCTCTACAAACAACTTTCCCCACTTGGCCCTGCATTGCTTTTATAGGTATTGATGTACGTTTGGCAGAAAAACAGAAGTGGCCTCAGTGCAGTTAAGCACTAAGAATGTTTGGTTTTTCTTCTAACAAAACGTTCCAGACTTGCCTGTAAGGGGATTCTGCTGATTGGACTGCACATTGCACAGCTCGATGATATGTATTTATGTGAGGACATAAAGACTTGATGGAAAATCCATTTTTAAGACATTCTTTCATTGCATGGAAACACAAGGTTGCCTGGGATAAATGGTGACAATAAATAATAAATGGCAACAATCCTTTGCCTACAAATGAGAAGTTGAATTCATAGGTAATTAAACACTCTTTTTCAAATGTCCCTGCTTCTCCACTTAAAAATATATTGATTTTGGAAACAATAGATCCTTACTGTTAGACTAAGGTTAAGAAAAGCAGTTTTTCATTCCTCGCCTGGGACTTGCAAAACAACAGCTGCAGATTTTATTACCCACAGCTAGTTAGCTAATTAAGCTAACATTATCTGCATGATTTATCCCACAGACGTTTGGTAATGTTTCCAGTAAACTTGTTGTAAAAGAATCTTGGAAAATAGGTCTTAAATGTGCACTTGATGGCTACATACATTACATCATGCTAAAAGACTGAAGCTAAATCTGCACGTAACCCTAAATAAAACAGTATTGCCATAGTTATATGGCAATAGCAAGTTATAACTTGTACAGCAAGTTATTAAGAAAAAGTTATTAAGAAAATTGTAAGATTTTCTTTTCACTTTTAACATTACAAGACAAAAACAAATTTAGGATAAACACACAATGTTGGGTAAAGTTAGCAAGGGTTGCTTGAGTGTTAGTCTATAGCCTATCCTTCACGTTCCACTTCCGGGATTGCTCCGATGCTGCAGGAAATTCCCATAAATGCGCACACATTTTGCGTTTCTTACTGCTTTCTTTGTGTTGGAATTTCAAATTCGGTGGATTTATGAGGAATATTGTTGACCGCTCCTCAGATCTCTGCAGGGTAAGTTAAGACAGCTAGCTAGACTATCTGTCCAATCTTGAGTTTTCTCTCGCACAACAACTTTGCAACGGCTCTGTGCGATGTTAAGCACCGAACATTATGATTCTGATTGGTTTATAGAAATGCCTTTAAACCAGAGCATGTTTTCCTCCCATCGACGAATGCTATGTGGAAGAGCCAGACTCTTCTTCAGTGCACTTTTGAGGAAGGTCTGGCAAAGCGAGACTACTTGAGTGTAAACTTTCACATTGACACACAATGTGGAAATAGTGTATACAACACAGTGGATGTGCTGGTCACACTGGACTCCTCAAACTTTAAACACTGTAAATTATTATTCTTTCCATCATCAAATTTGTATTACTAGTCTAGCTGTAAAACACTTGCATGCATGGGCAGCGGGCCGGGCAACCCATTAAGCAATCTTAGAAGCTAGAAAACACTTTTTGGTTAATGCGTTTGGCTAGCAAATTTGCTTTTTTGTATTGCCTCTGTGCTGTATCATACACTGTCTAGATAAATTAAAAAAACATTCAAGTGACCGAGCGCCATCTTTGAGTAAAGTATTCATGCTTATAATGTAGCTTATGGTGGCTAGTTTTAGCGTATGTTAAGTAACTTCAGCTAGATATAGTTGTAAGTGACATTCCTGACTCAGTCTTTTGACTTTCTGCTTCTATATTTTTTACTACGCTACTGTAAATTACATTTTATGTTGTTATCCTGTTATGGCCACACTGATCCCTGTTCACACACACTAAGGTAGAAACAGGCCCGTAGGGGGAGGAAGAATTTGGCTGTTGAAGTACTTTTTTACGCTTCTTCCAAAAAAAAAAAAAAAAAAAAAAAAGTGTGTGTAAGTACTCAAAACGATAACGGTTTGCAACGCAATTATCCCCCAGGCCACTGTTCTCGGAAGGCTAATTTGTCCAGTTGAACGGTACTCCAAGGATTGGATTGTTATTAAGCATTTACGGTCCAGCTGAGGGGTACAATGTTGGGGCATTTTCAGTTCCATTAATGCATTTCTGTTGAATATTGTCAGCTCAGCGCGTTTTAAAATGATTTGAACACATTCTCTTGACTTGGGGTGGAATGAGTTTATTGGGCCTCGGTGGTTTGCGGATGGGCCAGTGGTAATTTAAAACAAGGTTTTACAGTACAGCGGATGCTTTAAGCCACATACTTGCAGTAGTTGACTAGGTTTTGAGTTTAAAGGGAAATTACGATAAAGGAAGAGGAAAGAGTTCCTATAGGATTACCTAGCCATTCTACAAGGAGCATTAGAAATTAACAAATTATTTAAACAAAAGAAAAATACACATGACCTTCTTATAAAACCCTATTTTGAAAGGTTAGGGAAATTCCACATGTCTCGCCTACAGTTAATCACACTAATATGCTGCACTGCAAGTGGCCCTATACCTCAGGTAAATGTCTGTCTTAACTCTGTGGATGTGCACACTGTTATGCTCTTAGTAGCTTTCCTGTGTACATGACTATAAAGGTGGGTCCTTTATTAATGCTTGGCTGAAGGAAACTATGCAAATCTATAATAGTACCCTAGTCTATCCTTCTAGCTTAGATTTATGGCTTACCAGGATAGTCAATTTAAGTAAAGAATGGCTTGCTGGGGCAAATGAAAAACATAGAGCACAAGACAGAAGTAAAATCCTTTCTGTAAAAATTAGTTGGAATACCCGCAACATCTTTTCAATGATTTTGCTGTGTTATCAGAGTTATACAAACACTGTAAGAAGAGGAAGAATATCATGACATTTGTTGAGCAGGCCAAGTAAGATTTGTGTCAAATCCAGTGATTATATGAGTCATTATAATGCTCTCTTCCAAACCCACACTACAGTTCAAGCCTTTAAACTACTAGCCTGGCTCCTCCTCTCTTGTTGCACATGCGCATGACATACTGTAAGGCACAACCAAACGTTAGCGATCGGTGATGGCGGATCCAGAGTGGCTCTGGGCAGGTCCGATTGTTTTCAACATACACATTTAAAAATACTCACCTTCAAGGAAGTTGACGCTTCACCAGACTCTCTGTACAAATAAATTGTACGAGTACGAGATGTATGAGTCTGGTGGGACCAGGCTGGTATGCTACACTGATACTTTACAAATATGACTTGCAAATAGGTAGTACAATATATTAGTATAGTACTATATGAATAGTATTGATGTCAGCCATGGCACACACTATACTTTCAACCAAACATTTGTTTCCCACTGCATGTGCACACCAGCCAACAGCAAATACATAAAGAAAGCTTGCACAGAAAAAAAAGATACAACAGCAAATATTATCACAAACTACTGCACAATATGTACAAGAAAAAATGTTTTAATATCCTCATAGGTCATCCAATCTCTCCTCTCTGTCGGGACAGAATATTTTATAGACATCACATCTGATCTCCTCTCTTGCAATGCAACAAGGGAAATCGTTTGCCTCACCAGACTTCACTCCTCTTCTCATTCATTCAGATCTCAGTATCATCTAGACTCCATCAGGCTGGGATTCTACATACTCACAGCTTCTCGGCAATCTGGAAATATGACGACGTCACAACGGGGTCTAACCTCCAAAGACTATCATTTATCATTTTCATACACTTCTGTCTGGTCTCTTCTGACTGAACTAAGGACCAAATCGTTCATCTGTCTCTTTGAGTCAAAACCACTGGTGGCTGCTTTTGGCTGCTTCAGTAATTACCTTAATGGTCTTAATTTGTAAATTGTGCTGGGCTGCCTGCCATTAGCCTGTACCATAATGCATACATAGATTACATTTGGCATCACCTGTATAGGGTCAATTTGCAGCAATTTACATAATATATTACAAATAAAGAAAGTTAGATTTTTAAAACTTATTCTTAAAATGTCCTATTTAGAAACTTTAAGATACTCACCCTCAGGCAAAATACCAAGAAAGCTACAGATACAATTCTAAATAGTTCCATGTTGTTGGCTTTTATGGTTTAAGCCCTAATTTGCTCCCTGGATGAACAGCAGATAGTAATCACACTTGGAACAAAGCAGCCGATGAGGAGTTTGTTTTCAATAAAAAATTCATCAGTGGGACTGACCACTGACTAACAGCACTGCCCTTAGGTGAGTCTGTATTGTTACAATTTTTGACAGTCCTAATGAGACTTTGAAGAGAAATATCCTGCCCAGGTGTAGCCTTCATTCATTTATACATGTTCCTGTGTGGTTTATATTTATAATGTGTGTATTCTTTATTTTGCACACAACCAGGACTAAGGCAAATGTATAAATAAGGTAAGCAGGTTCATGTCAGGTATTATTTTTATCTGACTGACAGGTTGAGAAATCTACTGCTACTCTAAATTGCACACCTCTTCTTTATTATCCTGAGATGTCTTTGCAAAGACATCTCCCCCTTGTGATTTCTGCACAAGCTATTTATAGTAGGATGAGAACCCTTCTGTGCAATTTTGGATTGGGGCAAAAAGTCATCAAGTCTCAAAAAGATTGGATTCTGTGTGAAAGAAATCTAAAATAAATAATCCATCAATGTTTAGATGGCCAGATTTCAGAAGTCCCCAGGTTGGAAAATGTACATTTGTCATGGAAATAAATGAAAACAAATGAAAGATGCAAACAGGCATTCTAGCAAAGGCAATACTAACGGCAAGTTCATTTATTGTAATTTTAAGGTGCTTTACTCCTGCACAGAGAGTGAGCTGTGATGTGAAAACTTTGGAAAACAATGTTCCTATTCTCTCATGGTAGCCACTGCACAGATTGATTAGTGCTTGAGAACGGATTTTCCCAGATATGAGAGAGTTATATTTAAAGGTGCTGTAGGTAGGATTGTGAAGATCCAGGATTTAACCAAAGAATTTGAACATTGAACACTTCTCAGTCCCCCACCCACAAGGGAGAATGAATGCATGTACCTGAGCATGATTGACATACAGTTAGACAACCCCCCCCCCTCCCTGGCCCTGATTGGAGGATCTGGACAGGGAACGGCATATTTTTGCAAATCGCAGTGTAAAGGTTGTGCCAAAGCAGCCAAATTGTTTTCTTAAATTACCTTTTTTACGTATTCTACTTGAACGTAGGTTCAGTTTAAGCAAACATGACAGAAAATTAGTTTTATAAGTCTCCCCTACTACATCTTTAAGGCACTGTTTGGAAATATGTGACAATGAATTGACTGCAATACCTCTTTCTTGCTACTTTCATGAATCAATGCAACTTTTAAGTCATTACTATCTTATTGTAAAGCCCCTAAATACTTGGTTTAGATCTCCTGTATTGAGCAACATCTAGGTAATATCACCTTTTAAGTTGATATAAACTTTCTAGCTCACAGTGGCTTATTTGCACGTCCAGCCGATACAAAGCAAGATTAACATTCACTGGGAGTTTTGTCTCTGCATGCACCTGATAAATGTAAGTTTGAATAAAGAACTGAATGTTCCCCACAACTTCTGTGGGGAATGTCTGGTACACTATGTTGCTCTATATGTATTGCTTCTTTCTGTTTGGTGCTGGAAAGGAAGCATCCTGTGGGTTTTTAAAGCTTCTTCTCTGAACAAAGCTGACAACGTTGAAAGTAAAACAAAACATTAAAATGGACTGAAAGATGCTAAAAATAGGGGAATTGCAGAGACAGATGATAATTCTACTAAATTCTTATTGGTGCACAGAAATATGTGAGTGATGTCAGATAGTTTCATCACAGTCCCGCCTACTTCAAACCAGCAAGAAAATCTAAAATAGCCCAAATTTGGGCTCATGAAGGAACTCATGGCTCATAGAGAAACCTTTAGTAATGGCAGCATTCTGAATGAACAAGATGACGGGGGAAGATATTTCACAGGAGCTTTTGCTGTATATGCCTCTGTTACATCACAGCTAAGGTGGCCCACATGTTTTCAGTGGGCATGAGATATTAAACCACAACATGGGATTTATAGCTCACCAACGTATTTGCAATAATCGTGACCATCAATCCAAAAGCGAGACCATTCTAATGTAGAAATCAATGGTACAGTGTGCAGTAAAACATGTGCTACATTTAGAGAGTGTGCATACATTTATGACACATGACTGTATGACACCCAGCCTCACCTTACACCTAATAAGTCGGACCAATGTGAGCTCCAAAAGGCAGCTAGTCTGCTCTGTCAATCATCAAAAGTTTTAGAAAGTCAACCAAAGCTTACCCCCCCTCGATTTGAAGTTGATTTTGAGTGGACATCCGTCAATTCAATGTAACCCCTCTGGCAGTGACAATGGGAGAGGAGTGAGCAGGGAGTCTACGAGACGTTAGGGGCGGAAATGGTCAGTGGAAGGGTGAGGACAATGACAAGGACAGAGGGAAAGAGTGGGCTATAGAGAGAAAAACAAGGAGAAAAGAGTGAGATGAGGGGGAAAAGCCAGGAGGGTGAGATTTCTTATCTCAGAGAGATGGTTAAGGTGTGGTGAAGAGGGAAAAGGGGTAATTGAAGAAAGAAGGGGAGGGATGGTGAATGGAAAAACAAGGCGAACGCCCAGGGTCCACAGCTGGCTCACTGGGTTGGTGGGGACCCATTAATAGACGTTTGGCAGTGATAAATATAGAACGACAGGTCATCAGCACATTCACCATGTCCCCCAAGGACACTGCTGGCAAAAGGGGCCATGTAGAACATAGTGACTAGCCAGTGTTTCACACAGCGTGACTGATGAGCGGCTGATTGAGGATCAGCGTTTAAAAAATCCACAGAGGAGAACAAACTGATCACAGAGAAGGTAAGAGTAGATGAGGATGACCTTTGACCTAAGCTGGGTGAGGCAAACACTGAGGGATCGAAGGCTGCAGTGATGGATCTATCAATCACCTTGTGTGGATATGTATTGGTTGTTATATAGGGTGACAGTGATCAGGTCTGATCAGGGTTTAAGGGATGATATAAAGTGCAATGTTCCGAAGGTATGTCATGGGCAAAAAAGACAATAGTTTGTCCAGTCTGCCTTTGACAGAACTTGACAATCCTGCTGACATTGAAAAAATAGTTGTGCTATAGAATGATGAAACGGGTTGGGAAACGTTCAGATGAACAAAAGTGAAAATAATTACTGAAAGGACACACACTTTAATATCCCTTTCAACTGCATTTTACTATCTTGTCATACACGATGAAGTAATGTACATATACAAAAGAAAAAAAACTCAAACAGTGAATACCTCCACAATGTTGTGATCAGCCAGGTTCTCAGACACCATGATGTGGCTGCACTATGTTTACTGATGTAATGGTGTTGCTGCTGGAAGAAGCAGTAAAGATGGATAGAAGATGAAAAGAAAGCTGTGGCCAAGGAAGCAAAGGAAAATGCACAAAGAGCCTATAAGAGGCTTAAGTAGAATGGCAGAAAAAGAAGACTCCTGGACTGAATTATGCTCTCACACTGACTAAATGAGATATTTAAAAAAATAATAAGTAGATTTCCACTTCGCATACAGGTATCCCTATAAAAGACACTGTGTCATGACAGCTTGCAATATCCAATGCATTGATCCATCCATGCATTTAGTCCAAATCTGTAATATGATGGGCTAACACTGCAGGATAAATCATGCTCTGTAAAATGCTTTATGGGTAAGATAGAGAGGGGGGAACCAGTCACAGAGGGTCACAATGACCCACCATGCCCTCCTGATGTTTAGGGAAACCCTGGTTTGAAAAGCATGAAGCTTGGGAGATAATCTGTTCCAGCTAATGCATACTGTCAACTGTAATCTGTTACCAAGTCCTGCCGCACCTATTTCTTTTCTTTTCAAATCAGTTTACCTGCTGTTAAGGTATGACAGAGCTGAGGTAATTACCTAAAACCAGTACTATGTATACATTGTGGTAACTTGGCTTCAGGCATTGGCACCAGTGATGCAGACGCTGCATTGAAGAAGTTGGGTTAACTTTCCTCCTCCATTAATATGGTGAAAGAGCATTTGAATGTATCACACAGCTTGAGATTTGTTATCAGCTGTGAGTTAGGAGGAAAGTATCAATAATCTTTATACAAATTTGTCACTGTTGTAAATGGACCAGAAGATATCTATGACTGCAAACCCCAACAAAAAAAAAAATTTAGACAACTGATAGTTTGGGGAGGTCTTGTCAGTCTGAGGTATTATGTCATATAAAGATAAATAAACAAGAGGAATGAAGTCTTATTGTCTCAGGCCAGACTGCAGACTCCGAAAATTAATGGGTCCCTTCAGAGCCATAGATCACATAATACATTTTTTTATAATGCTGATGATGAAGCTGAAGCTAGAGACTGTTACAGATTGGTATGTAATGAAAAGAGCACACTGTATGTTCTCTGCCATGCTGCGTTTCATCTGATAACACTGTAAGTGAGGGCAAATGAAGCAGCTATTTCTGCACGTATAGCTGCTGACACACAAGTGGGAAAAGTATCAGGTGCCATGAATAAACGGTTATAAAAGAAATTGAAGCTAAAGGTTGAATACACAATAAGCAGTTTAACATTATAAATAGGATTAATTGGAAGTATAGTAACACAAACACTGCTCATGCTCATTCTTGCAATTAATTAAAAACCATCACTTCCTTTCTGGAAACACCTACGCTCACATCCTTGTTACAGCCTTTACCTCGGCTTTTAATGTCACCTTCCAGACCACTAAGTAAGGTATGATTAAAACCTTGTTTCACGTGGGCTTCCCATTAAAAAAGTTAAAACTAAAACTCTGAATAAGGGGCTGGAAGCACCTCTACTCTTTTTCTATCAATGAGAAATTCTCGATCTGACCTCAAATCTCCCATTATCTGCATGAATAGTTAATTAATTAATTTTGCCATTTTAAATGCTGGTGTGACCAGGCCTTGTTTGTCTATGTAAGAGCAATTGTATTTACTAACTTATCTTGGTCACAATTCTTAAGGGACCAAATTAACCCCTATTAAAATGTTTATGAGTGTATGGGAAGAAAGAAAAGTAAAAAAGTAGTTAAAGTAGGAATTTCATCTAGCATAGTGGTAAAAGGTGTGACTCTGAAAGTTTGCCAAGAGTTTGTGAGTTGACCTACAGAGGCTCACAAGCCCACTGTGGAGCTGGGCAAGTGTGAAAAGCTGCTGATCTAACTGAAAGGCCAAGTTGAATGTCATCCCAGATACACCACTGTGGGTGATAGACTTTGACATTTTGCACTCGTTATTTTCAATGGGTTTTGTAATTGTGCTTTTGTCTTGCAGCTCTGTTTAATTAGTGTGAATGCTACTGAATCAGCATTATCACTAATAAAACAAAGCATGCAGTACAACAGCTGCCTAACAACGCTCTAACCAGGACACAAGTTTGTTATTGTTCAGTGTCTTGCTGAGAAGAGAAGCACTGACAGGTACAGGGTAAGATTTATCTTCATATCAAAGCCGTGACTTCAAATGAGGGAGGACAGTCACAGGAGGGAGTACTGCAGTAGTGAAATACTTCCTGTTGCTGACTGAAAAAAAAACCCATCAAGACTCAAATGGAAAGTAACTGAGGCAACTTTCTACAGCAGGGAGGGGAACACCATTGACTTCCTGATTTGACGTGCTGTCTGTTTTCAGCTTCACTCAGACACATAATAGCTTCCAGATCAGAAGAGCTGTCCGGTCTGTTTTGGCGTCTTTAGGGATCCTGTCGTTTTGTCTTCTGTAAAGACTGTCTAAGGAGCTGAGAAAAGTGGCGAGGGAAACCGACAAACGAGTGTCCAGTTTATGAGAGAAGGTCTTCAAAGGAACACCCAACTGTTAATCTGGTGTTAACGAACCTCTCTTACGGGAGAGAGACCAGAGAGCTTCAGAGGCTCTCTGCAGTCTGCACTCCGAGAAACAACCTCTTCTGTCTGGAACATCCATGCCAGTGTGTCTCGTATGCAGAGATTCAGAAAAACACACCAGACACAGATTCACAACAACACAAGAAGAAACTTCAGGAAACGCTGAAGCCCTTAAAACTGACTTTAAAGGTTTTTAAACGAATTGAAGGGAAGTTTATTCAAACAACAGAAGACATTTAGGTCCAGGTTGGACAAACTGGGAGGCAGACTGAGGAACAGTTTAAGAAGCTTTGCCAGTTCCTAGAAGAGGAAGAGGAGGCCAGGATGGCTGCACTGAGGGAGGAAGAGGAGCAGAAGAGTCAGATGATGATGGAGAAGAAGAAGCAGAGGGATAGCAACTCTTTCAGACACAGTCAGAGCACCAGAGGAGGAGCTTAGAGCTGAAGATGTCTCATTCCTGTACTACAAGGCCGCAGTGGAAAGAGCCCAGCGTCGGCCCCTGCTGAATCATCCACAGCTGCTCTCAGGAGCTCCTATAGATAAGGCCAAACACCTGCGTAAACTGACCTTTGAACAAGATGAAGGAGATGGTCTCCTGCACACCTGTGTTTCTGGACCGAAACTCTGCTAATCCAGAACTCATCCTGTCTTCAGATCTGACCAGCGGGAGAGGAGGAGAGAGACAGCAGCTTCCTTATGGCCCAGAGAGGTTTGATCATTGCTTCATTGTCCAGGGCTCTAAGTGCTTCAACTCAGGGACTCACAGCTGGGAGGTTGAGGTTGGAGACAATGCATGCTCGCGACTGGGTTTGTTAGCAGGGTCTTTCCAGAGAAAGCAACACATGCGGTCTGGATTATGGGAAATGCGGTTTCATAAGGGTGAATACTCAGCATGCTCACCAACAGCTCCACTCACTGATATCAGAGTGGAGAAGAAGCTCCAGAGGATCAGAGTGAATCTGGAATGGAACAGAGGAGAGCTGTTGTTCTCTGATCCTGATACGACCATACACACACACACACACACACACACACACACACACACACACACCTTCACACACACTTTCACTTAGAGGCTGTTTCCATACATGCGCACTGTGGATAAAATCCCGCTGAAGATATTACCACTGAAGGTTTGTGTGATTAAACAGGTCTGAGAGTTGTTAAGGTTAACGTTTGAAGGGGATGCTAACAATAATAGTAAAAAGAACTATCAATTACTAAGTACAAACTTTATGGTACCTATTTGCAGTCAAATATTTGAAGCAAACGGTAACAAAATGGTAGATTAAAGTAATATTAACAGAGAAAAAGTATAGCAGTGTATCATGGGTCAACATGCAGTGCAGTAAAACCTAAAAATAGAACAGCAGGTTGCAGCAGTTAGCTGAATGAAACAATTATACAAAGGTTTTGAGAAGCAGCTTAAAAGGTTCTTGAAGACAACACAAATTAGATTTATTTTATTTTTCATTTAGGGTGTTTAGAAAAAATGCTATTATTATTGTTGTGTTGTTCTACCTGTCAATCAATTTATATTGTTTTAATTGCATAATGATTTGTATAGGTCATTAAGTCATTTCAACATTTCACAAGGGAAATCACAGCAAGTTATATTCATCTGCATTCAATCTTCAAGACAGCTTTAGTATGGTATCAATACAATCAAACAACAGTTTCACAGCTAACTTAAACTAAACTGTAAATAACTGCTGTACTGCTTTGAAGGAAGTGCATGTATATTTAGATACAAATTTTAAAAAGAACAATGCCTCTACCATACATCTGAAGCCTCAAAATACAAGAATATCATTTAAAGGATTTAGAGAATATTTAATTAAAAAGACATAATTGTCCTGAAACGGAGTGTGTTGATATGTGGAAATGTAAGGGTTTTGTTTGCTTTGTTCAAAGCTTTCTTTTCAGGCAATACATTTCAGTTCTCCACTCCTTAGGGAAATGCTTTTTCCCATCTTTCATTAATACAAAGTATTTATTTTAGGCAATTCTTTTCAACTTCGACAATATTACAATAAAGCTTTAAGCCTTTCTATAGCAATGTCTTTCAGCAGCGTAATGCATTTTCAGCAATTCAGACATTAATTTCAGCTGGCAGCATTCACACGCATTCGTTGGTTTACATCTGTATACGAGTGTGTTATGTGGTGTGCTTGGATCACATCACATGGCCCACCGAGGTCAGAATCCGAGCTCTTATGAGTGAACGTCTGCACACATTTGTAAATCCTGCTGACAGAGCCTGACTACCAGTAAAAGTATTAAGGACATGACACTAAATGTTAATTTTTACCCCAGATCAGACCAAGAATAACACGGATCAACTCAACTCTGATTTTAACCAGCCTTCGGCTTTTGTTTAGATCACATTTTACACGAGGACAGGAGCGGCAACAGCTTTTTAGGGTGTGAGGTGTTCACAGTCACCATCGTGTGGCCATTAATGAAACTGCACTCTTAATATACTGGACAATATGTACAGATGAGATAGAATTATCAAGAAGTCAAGAAATGAATTACCCAAAGCTATCATCCTTACCCCTTGTTGCATAATTACACACTTTAGTTTAGCAAAATTACAAAATGTAAAATTCATCACAAAACACACGCACACGTCTTGAACAGCTAAACAGTGAGTAAATGTCAAGCAAGATGTGTGGTATAATATTTTATTCTCATATTTTATGGAATACAAAGCCCCCGACCCCACCGCCCCAAAAAAAGTGTGCACATCAGATCTGGTGGTAACTATTCAAGGACAAGGGAAAGAATAGGCGACAAAAAAATGGAAGTTGCTTTATGGGTGTGGAATTGTCCGACTGAAATTTAATGTGATGTTGATATTAAAAGTATACCCACTCATCGTGAATAACCCTTTAAAAAAAAAAAAAAGTAGCAAAATCTGGCTCCAGTCAGTTGATAAAAAGGGCTGCAGCTGTGACAGCTGAACAAAAACGGATTAAACGAAGCACGAGTTTCCATTTGGAAAAAAGAAACTTCTTTTCATTGATCTTTTCCATTTTGCTTACAAGGACGTAATCAATCATGTGCACCAATAATTTAGCTTTACATGGCTGTCGATTAAGTCGCTTTTCTATTTGTTTACATAATCTCTTGCTAAACCGCACAAAAGGAATGGAATTTTTCCCCCAAGTGGACTTGGGAGAGAAACAAAAAGATAACAATTATACAAAAGAAAGACAAATAGAAGGGATAAGAAAATGAATGCAACCATTAAATGTACTAGCAGCCAACCTAGGTCCAAAATGTAGGCCGTTTTACCCCAAAATGGCTTTGAAACATCGGAGTGTGTTTGACATAACTAGCCATTACATCCCAGTGAATCTGTACCACTGGAACCATGACACTGATCAGTTCCCATCAATTGGGACGAAATAGCTGAAGCACATTTAAGTATTTTCAGAAAGGTCTGGCCAAAAATCTTTGCTAATCTCATGTAAAACCAACCAGCTTGAAGACACACTGAGATGGCAAAACCACAGACAAGTATAGTGAATTAAAAATAACATTAGTAACATCACTGCCATTGAATCCATACATTTCAATGCATGACTAAGTCCATTTGAGAAGAATGGGGAGCAACCCCAAAACGGTGTCACACCAATTATGAGATGGTTTGAATTCATTATCCCAAAATGAATTGTAATCTTTTCCTGACCACTACACATCAAACACACCAGAAAACAAGTTAACCCAATACAATACACACAATCCAAGATTCACAGTCCGAAAAGGTGCTGTACGGAAAGAGCCTCAGGTCCTCTATGTCCACTGGTTAAAAGGTCCGACTTTGTGAAGCGGCAGTTTCACCTTTCAGTGAAAGCAATTAATGTGCTGGACATTGGAAAAAAGATTTTTTTTATTTTTAAAAAGAAAAGAAAAGAAAAAAGGACATGTTCGGGATTATCGTGCTTCACCTTGCCAGCCGCCACCTTATTTGTCTAACAGCTTTTCTCAGTTACTCTGGTGGGGAGAGTAAACAGGCTGTAGCAGCTTGCTGTCTAAGTCTATTCCTCTCTTTTTCAATCATTATTTCAATCCATCTATCCCGGTCCTTTCTTCTCTGGTCAGGTCCTCACACCATGTAGGAGTTTTGGTTCTTCAGCTTGTCCAGCTCTTTGCTCTGCTGCCTCAGAAACAAGATTCTGTAGTTGAGGAGGAAACAAGTGCATGTGAACGTGTGCTGTAAATGGCCACATCAGCTAAAATGTGAACGCAAATGTGGAACATTTGCCTCACCTCTGTTCCCTCAGTGTGGCCTGGATTTCACACACTCGGACCAGGGAGCGCAGGTTTTTCATCTCTGTGCAGATCTCAGACATGTACAAGCTGCCCATGTTGTGGAGGTCCTCGTGCAACCGAGCCGCCTGGCGGAGAGGGACGAGTGCTTAATGTCAAGTCACAACTTTAGATTTACACAACAATCATTCAACATTAATCAATACAGGGATCAACATTAGCTTACTGACTCTGGATGAATCAAAACTCAAAAGCTAAGCTGAGGGTTTATTGACCTTGAACACAAGTTTCACAGATGAAAATGAACAACTATAACAAGGACCACTAACTTTGTGTTTACAAAGCTTTCAACCACAACTAAGGGCCTCTCTCTTCAGATGGAGTTGCTAAGTGGGGGCGGGGGGATAATTCATACTAAGTGTAGCATAGTATTGCAAAATTTTCTGTAGCAATACTTTATCAAAACACAGAGTCCACGTATTGATCTACAATGTATGTATGTATGTATGTATGTATGTATGTATGTATGTATGTATTGGTCAGTTTGTGAGTAATAAGCGAGAAGTGAGATTAATAAAGACAAATTTAACTTTATAGATGAAAAAGATGTTGACAAAGTTTTCCTTTGGGAACAATTTGAAATTAGGAAAAATATGAAGTTGGAAAAATGCAATCCACTGCGATATATTGCAGAATATCGGAATATGTTTAAAATCTCAATAATATCGTACGGTGCCATAAGCATCATGATGTCGTACCGTGAAGCATCTGGTGATTCCAACTCCTACTGCTTAGTTGTCATGGAGATGATTTAGCTATTATGGTTTATCGTAGCTAACAGCTAAGAACGGGCACAAGATGAGCCTGAAAGCTTTGGAAACACCAAAGTAGGAAGACCTTGTGAGGACTTTTCTTTTTTGTCAAAGACTAAAAGGCTGTATTTGTGCCAGCAGCTCCACGGAGCCACAACTCTAACAAACACTGGTAACTGGTAACACTCCCTTGCCCTGTAACATAGAAACCTCTGTGGTAGATTGTACCTGTTTCTCAGTGTTCTCTGAAGGCCATCCTTGGATATGTCTGATGAGGCTCTCATCAAAATGAGTTGCAAGGGTGGGGGTGAATGAGCCGGGGTTGTCGCCCTGGGATTGGCTGGTGCTGCCTGAGGGGACATGGGGCAACGCAGCACCAGCTATGTTTGATCCCGTGCACAGCATCTCCTGGCTGGTAGAGCAAGACACATAATTACCGGGGTGAAGAGGCTGTAAATACAATTACATCCAGCTGCGGTTCCCTTAATGTTGAAATACCAATGTTTAGGCATATTAACAATAGTCCAGGATATCTAGGATTGACATGTCTCTGGTAAAAAAAAAAAGAAATAGACAGGATATTTGAGCCAGTATCTCATAAAAAACACACTTCATTTAACTATCATTTAAACAGGAGTATTATCTGACAAGATGAAAGTAGTTCAAGTCATCCCATTGTATGAATCTGGTGATACACATATTTTAAATAACTATAGATCTATCTCTGCTTTCTCAATTTGTCAAAAGGCTAGATAATTTCCTTGACAGACACAATTTACTAATGGACAGTCAGAATGGATTCTGATGAGGTAGTTCAATGCCTATGGCACTTATTGATTTAGTTGAAAGATTAACAAATTGTATTGAAAAATAAAACTATGCAGTGGGGATTTTCATTGATCAGAAAAAAGCTTTTGCTACTGTAGATCACAAAATCCTGTTATCATTTAACAGGACATTGTATGTTTAAGCAACCTCTTGTGCAAACTACAGTTAAAAGCATGTGTGTTTCAGTTTGTGGGGTGACCTTACGGAATGGACCGAACAATGACATCAAACTGAGCCTTAATATCATTTAATTCAAAAATAGATTTAAAAGAAATCATTACTTGACCAATACAGCAAATAGATCTAAACACAGGAACCGAATTGTAATTTCACGCTATTGTTGTATTTATGATCATTAAAGATTGTATGCTGTATTTGCATATCTAACACTGACCATCATATTTTTGATTAAATTTGGGTGAATAACCAACCTCAACAATGTGTTCAGCACTTAACAGCCATGAAACCTCTAAGTGTGGCCCTATAATATTACATCATAAATGCTGCATATGCATTTATGTAATGGTATGTCTCCATAATGGATTTGTGCAACAATAAATTACTTTCCCTATTGTTTACATATCTTCCCAGAAAACATTACTCTAAATAATGCACATCCCTCTATGGAACTCATTTCTACATAACTGAAGGAAACCATGAAAACTTTGGGACATGTTGCTATAGAAGTTTGTAAAATGTATTTTTGTAATTCAGGTGTCCTTTTACTTGTAAAACTGCCTTTTGGGTTTTTAATTGTTTGCTTTTCCCTCGAATCAATCCATCATCACAAACAAATAGGGCTGCAACTAATGATCATTTTCAAAGTTGATTAATCTGTTGAATATTTTCTCAATCGATTAGTAGATTGGTCAATAAAATTTCACAAAATGGTGAAAAATGTGGATCCGTGTTTCCCAAAAGCCCAAGATGACTTTCTCAAAGATTCAGTTTACTGTCAGAGGAGTGAAGAAACTAGAAAATATCCACATTTATTACATGGCTTGGTTGAATGTAGAAAGCGGTCTGTTATTTTCTTGATAACAGACCGTCGTCATCGGCACAGTTCTGTTCACGCTGGAGGACCGCTATCAATCAATCCGTTGAAAGAAGCCCAAATAATTTGTCTACATCTTTATATACCGTCTATGATCGCTGCGCAGTAACAGCCGTAGGGACAAAAAGGAAACAAGATGAATGAGGACATGAATGTTGACTTAAACATTCCCAAAGAAGCCATTCACTGTGTCTCACTTCACTGTCAATGGAAATGTTCAGTTTAATATGAATTAGAGAAGCTGATAACCCGCTAGCTCACTACAACTCTTCAGCTACTGTTGTGTCAATTCCTGCAGTGATTAAAACAGCAGCTGGGTAATTTGTCCACCAGGGCAGCACCCAATAAAATATACGGATACTGCCACAGCCCTTAAGGTGGTGTTGAGTAATAGACAAAGGGTTGCATTAAACAGCTAACGAGTTTACGTTGCTATGGATGCAGGATTCCAACCATAGAGACAGAATTGACTATTTTCTTTAGCGGAAGCGATCTCACACAATCGTAATACAATTGTATTTCTATCAATAACCATACCTTCTCTGCTGGAGAGTTCTGGGGTCCTCTGGACGCTTCTCCGCGGTCTGAGACAGGGGGACTGATCCTTGTTTACCTGAAGACATGCTGCCCTGAAGAGGGAAAGACCGACGGCAGGAGAGAAAGAAATATGAATAAAAACCAGCAAAAGAAAACTTAACAGACAACGGCAGTCATAACAATGTGGAGAAAAGAGAGAAGGTGGGGGTGTGTCACGAGCAACGCGAAGTACTCCGACATTCTTCAAACTGGACTGTTCTGTTACTTTTGCTCCTGCGACTCACCCTTGTTTGTGAGGATGCGATGCTGCCAGGGTGCACGCCAAGAAGGGATTTCTGGTTGCTCTGTGGCGTGCCGTTGCGTGGTGAGACGTACGGCCGCGGCGATGATGCGTCCGACGTCAGGGAGACGGGGGACTGACTGGAGTGCTGGGCTGCAACAGGAGGAAGTAGAATCAGTACGGAGGAGAAGAAGGTTCATTACGATGCTTTCCCTTCCCAGTGGCAGTACTGGTCCTCATGAAAACCCTTTGCCCAATTCCCTTGCTTGCTTTCAAATGTGAATAATCAGTTTAGCAACAAGGCAGCAAACAGTCTGACAACACAAGCACATTAAAAGGCTAGTCATGGAATAAGGGGCTTTCAGGTTGGACACAAGACGACTTGTGTCATCTTTTTCGGGCACACTTGTTGCGATTTCTATGCAACACATCCTCTGTTCCAGCAGAGAAGGCTTATTGGAATACATGGGAGGACATGTGTTGTTTTTCCACATAGCTATAGTCAATCTGAAAAAAAAGCGATAAATGCAGTTAACTTGCCTAAAATGCAGAATTTTACTGACTGAAGGTCAAGAACAAATTGTGTATTACACTGCATTTAAAAAAAACTGGCAGGGAGAGAAGGATCCTTTAATAAAAAAAATTTAAAAAGTCAGTGAAGCAGATGGTAAGAAACAGCGAGGAGGCCGTACCTTGGTTGGAGTGCTGAGCAGCTGAGAGCAGAGCAGTGATGTTGAAAGCAGGTCCAGCACTGAGGAGCTTATGAAGCACAGACCGCAAGGAAGCTTGGGTGACAGCAGCTGCCAAGACTGGAGGGAGGAGACAGAGACACACACACAAACACACACACACACACACACACAGACAAAGAGGTGAGTGCACAAACACGTATTGTTATGTCAGAAAACAAAGTTAAGATTTTTTATTTTTATTATAATCAGAGGAAAGATTTGTCTTTTTTTAACAGCCACTGGAGTCATTTTACTACTATTAAACAACAATCGCACCTGTATGTCAGGTTCACACAGAATATGAAAAAAGTAATCATAACTGCCAGGTTACTAACAGCAGAACACCGTCTGCCTTTGCTAACAGGGTCAAAACACACACGCACACATATAGGTAACGGAAAGATATTGACATGTTTTTTACCGTACATGCAGCTCTTCACACAGACTACCTTATTAGCCGGAATACAAGACAAAAAAAAACATTGTTTTTGGAAGAAAAAATAAACGCATTTTCACGCTTGTCCTGTTTGGAAAGTTTCCCTGGGATACTGTTAATCCAAGGAGAACGGAGTTGTCATCCTTGAAACATTTTCTCTTCGAAAATCTGTTACACAATTCTATAGCTCTCCTATCAGACTCTAAAAAAAAAAAACAGTCAAAAATAAGTTTATCTTAGCATTTATCTATTTTGTGCGTTAATTCATGGCTGCTTGACAGATGGTTCAATCCATGGGTCAATTCAATTCAATTTTATTTATAGTATCAATTCATAACAAGCGTTATCTCAAGACACTTTACAGATAGAGTAGGTCTAGACCACACTCCATCTGTTTTTGCACTAAAGACATCAGGAGATGTGTCACTCAGATTTCACTCATCATGAATGTATTTATACCTTGGCAGCAGACCATATTAAACTCCTGTAGGTTCTGCCGGCTAATGAAACACTAACTCTTGAAAAACTGACTTGCAAACCCTTGTTAGCTTATCAAAAAAAGGCTACAAACAACACGTAACACAACCCTTTCTGTAGGAGCCGGTGTTACAATGCTACACCCTCCACTCAAAAGAAGATCACATTCTGGTTGTTGCATATAATACTATCCACACTTTTTTTAAATGTAATTTCATAACGTCGAGAACACTCGGTGGCTCCAGTGTGAAATAGAGATAGACCAATTATCGCCCCTGGCCAATCACCAGTTTATTGTCATTTTGTTGATTATCTGCATTTCCATTTTCATTTGCCCAATAACCTATAAAGTTAATCAATTAACAATTGCGCTACTTTGGCTCCACTACAGCTCTGTGTATGTCCCTCTGCTTTGGTTTCCCTCACCCCTGAGTCTGATTTAACGTCCCGACCACAACACTATGTGACTAACTTTTACTGTGTATTATGTTGAAAGTAGTAAAAAATTGCTTAAAGCATTTAAACAAGGTTTTTTGTTGGAGTTGTGTGTAACATTCCAAAATCTTAATTTTGACCTAAAGCTTTTTGTTTTTACTGTAAATGCAAAAGTTCTAAAAAACAGCCTTAAAAAAAAACAATATGGGTCGATCCCTAATGGAAATGTTACGTCAAGATCTGGGTGAAACTACAGAGAAAGACACTATGGAAGTCATCTGGTGTTTCTTTAAATCAGTTGTGCCCTCACCTTCATTGAGTTTGGCCATGTCCATGCTGCCGTTGTTCATCTGCAGAGTGGCCTGCAGCGCTGGGAGCAGCTGATGCAGGAGGGCTGGGTCCTGCAGCAGCGCTGGTGACGGGGACTGGACAGACTGTGGCACCTGCCCCGAAGAGGAGGAGGACATGGCGGAGGGGGTGGAACCCAAAGCACCAGGAGCAGAGTTCAGGCTCTGAGAAGAAGAGGAAGAGGAGGAATGGCCGGAGTTGGATGCTGTGGACTGGTCCCCGGATGTTGTCTCTGTGGAGACGAGCAGAGCGTGAGACAAAGCATTACGTTATTTGTCAGGGAAATTTGTGCACAAGACATAATCAAGGTGACTTGGAGAGGATGACACTGTAAAAACCTGAACCACGTTGGTCAGGTTTTATAATTCTGTTAGACTTACTTGTTGAGGCTTTGTCCTGCAAGGCCTCTTGTCTATAGTCCATGTCCCTCGGGAAACTATTCGCCATCTTGACTGGGTCTTTCGGTCGTTGTTCCCTGAAACAGAATAAGCAGAACAACAGTGAACACATGCAGGATGAGGTTAGACTCTGTATAGTAAGCTAACAATATTCCGGTTCACGGCTTGATTTTGTAATGTACGACTGCACGAGAACCTCGATTACTCTTTCAGGTTGAAAATTGAATTGGCTTTCAGTGTACGTATTTCGTTATTTTATTTTAAGAGGGCTTGCCTCTCCAACAGGTCCTTGGGCTTCTCCCATTGGGAGACCTCAGTTCTACAGTTGTAGTAGTACTTCTTCCCAGAGGAGCTGATGTGTTCTGTCCAGTCATCTGCTGGGTCCTGGTGCTGAGAGAGACAAGACATGACACCTTAGAAAGCTTTACGGATATTATGACGAGTTAAGGAGAACCTAGGGCTATGCAATTCATCTTTTTTTTCTCCCGTAAAATCAATTTTGGCTTGTAACAATCACAAAAAAGAAACATTTGATCCGCCGTTGACGGAGCTATTGCCGCTGCTCCGTTAGTATTTCTTTTTCTTTCTTTTTTTTATGTCCCAAAGTTGTAATTACACATCTCTGCAGAGCTGTCTGCTGCACTGAACTCAAGAACAGTCATCGGCTCGCTGTCCCCTTTTAGGGCGAGCAACTGAAACAGTGACAGGACGTCATCACATGTGAAGTCACACCAGATAAACAAAAGCATGAGTACAGCAGTTCCTCCTCAGGCGGAGTAACAAACGGCAACGAAAGCTTCTGCAGCTGATTTACCATGGAAACCGCGTGAAATATGACACCTGCTGTCACTTGGAAAATAGCGTTATGGGCACTGAATTTTATGAATTTACTGTTTATCAGACTCCAGATGAAACAAGAAACTAATGTTAGTAAAACCAAATAGTAAAACTTTTACATTTTATTCTAATCCAAAGACTTTCTATAAGAGAAGGACACTAGATCCTGGAATGTAATTGTCAGATATACAATGCTTTTAAAAAACAATTGAAAATAACAATTTTCTTAAGTCCTAAATGTTCAGGCTACATAGAAGAGAATGGACATTAGCCACAGTATGTATGAAAAATAGTCAGCAGCTATGTTAACTGATGACTTGCAGGTAAATGAGCTATGCTTCTCTAAGTCTATGATCCTTTGATAAGTAAGCATCCATGTTCCTTTAGTAGTTAAGCATCCCTCAACTACCTTTTCCAATACATCTTTATCACCTGCATGTAGAACCCATACCGTGTATGCACATTTAAGTTTAGATTTGTAATAATTTTATCTTTGTTGTCTTGTCATGATGTTGCATTTAAAATTTGCACCGCTTTCCACCCTCTACTCACTTCAATATGATAACTAATAACTAGTGCTGTCCGTTAAACGCGTTAACGCAAACCCATTTTAACGGTGTCAATTGTTTTATTGCGAGATTAACGTTCTTTTGGCCTAGCAAGCTTTGTAGTTTTTTTACACATTGTTTTGCAACAACTAGTAACGTTAGAAAAACTACAACACCACACCGGATCTAGTTAGACCGGAAACAAAACAGGCACACTACACACATTTACTTGGGCTGGCGAGCTGGCCAAAGAGTTGTAACGTTACGTTTTGACGGTATAAAAGATTAAAATGTGCAATTAATTGCAAGTTAACTATGACATTAATGTGATTAAACCGGGGTGGTGGTTCCCCTCTTCAAAAAAGGGGACCAGAGGGTGTGTGCCAATTACAGGGGTATCACACTTCTCAGCCTCCCTGGTAAAGTCTACTCCAAAGTGCTGGAAAGGAGGGTTCGGCTGATATTCGAACCTCGGATTGAAGAGGAACAATGCAGATTCCGTCCTGGTCGTGGCCTCCGCCAGGGCTGCGCTTTGTCGCCAATATTTATGGACAGGATATTGAGGCGTAGTCGGGGTGGGGAGGATTTACAGTTTGGTGGGCTCAGGATCTCATATCTGCTTTTTGCAGATGATGTGGTCCTGATGAAATCATCAGCCCGGGTTCTTCAGCACTCACTGGATTTGTTTGCAGCCAAGTGTTAAGCGGCTGGTATGAGGATCAGCACCTCTAAATCTGAGGCCATGGTTCTCAGCCGGAAATCGATGGAGTGCCTTCTTCGGGTAGGGAAGGAGTCCTCGCACCATTAGGTGGGGCATTACATTCATTTTGTTGCACCGTTGTGATGAAAAGAAAGCTGAGCCGGAAAGCAAAGCTCTCGATCTACCGTCATGACCGAAAGAACAAGATCCAGGGTACAAGCAGTTTGGGGTTCCCTGCTGGAGCTGCTGCCCCCGCGACCCAATACTGGATAAACGGATGGATGGATGGATGGATTATTGTGATTAAATATTGTAATCGCTTGACAACACTACTAATCACAGTATACATGAAAACCGGGTTCCAAAACAACACTAAATATTGAGTATCAGGCCTTATTGCTCAGTACAACCAGATACTGAGTGAGATATAATAAAAATTAAATATTTTAACATGGAAGTCTTACATCTCATCAGACCATCTACTCTCTAGAAGGAGCCTGTTACATAAGATCCATGGGTGTTATGACAAACAATGTCTGCACAGAGGGAAAGAGAGATATTTCTACATAATGTCTGGCCTACTATGTTCCAAGTAGGGTGACAGCAATTTCTACACAAAACACTCAGAGTATATCATTAGATTACACTGAACCAGGTCTTACCCTGTCCGCAGGCTTGCTCTGAGTCGCATGCGAGTCAGAGCCATGGTGGGAGCTGTTGTTGTGAGAGTTCTCCTGAGGAGAGGCGCTGGTCCCTGTAACAAAGCCATATATCAATTAAGAGTTGAAGAAAAGAAAAAAATGTTAGGCATATGTATTGGATATTAGTGACAGCTGCAACTGCCAAATTGGAAACACTTTGTTTGCATTATCCACATTGGAACAGCAAATAGCTATGTTGTGATCTGATGGCAGTGAGAGGACAAAATAGTGTGAAGCTCCACTTTGTTCCCCATGACAGTTTCCAGGTTAATGTTATGCTTTTCATCAAACTCCGCACCCACGTCTCCTCAAAAGTGATAAGGGTTAAGAGTGCATATATGACAAAACAAGTCACCACAGTATGTTAGAGATCAACACAGAAACGATGCCATAATTATAATTAATAATTAACATTGACGATACTGATACAGGAAAACGTATTTGTTGATTCACGTACACACAAGTGATTACATTTAGCGGAGGCTGAGAGCTGATAGTTTGCTTGCAGCCACAAGCATCTGATGTTTTCTATTTTTCTGAGGTGCAGGACCAAGGTGCTGCCTTTTCCTTATAGCAACCCTTTAAGATAAAACGTGCATGCATTTGTAGGACCACCAGATCCTAATAATTGCTCCTTGTGGGTTGAATAAAAGTTGTTGAAGTGAATTGATTCAGGCTTACCATTTTTTCCTCTAATGGCGTGAGAGGTTTTTGCCTTGCCATGTCCTGTGCCGTCTCCCTGTCTGCTGCCAGGACTTTCGTCGGAGCGTCGGAGCATCTTGTAAGGGGGTGTGGGGTCTGATGAGCCATCGCGCACTTTGTCGTAGCAGTGAAGGCTGCCGGACTGGCTCTTTGGCTGAGATTTATGGGTCTAGATTGAATAAAGCATGGCAGAAAGAGTTGTTTTGATGGGTAGGTTTTGTAATCTTTTCCTTGTTTTGTTTAAGTAAATATACATGGGAAATGTGTGTGTCTGTAACATATATATAAATATAAGTGTACGGCCAAGGTTCTCTGCTTTTCAGCATTTCTTGAATGTATTCTACAGGAAGTCCTTTAAACGTTGGTAACATCATTTTGTGGCAATGTAAAAATTTGTGCCTGTATCAACACAACATGAATTTTGGAGAAAACTTTGCCAGGTTTTACAAGAACATTACACATGGGAATACAGAATGGAAGTAAAGGAAAGACCATCAAAGAGACCCGTAATGTTGTTCTGAAACACATGGCAGAGGCAGAGAAATCAGCACGACCTACGTCATCCAAAGTGTGACAGCATTTCACACTAAATAAATAAATAAAAAGTGTGTTAATTGCAAGATATGCAAAAATAAGCTTCTGGTGAACTTTGGTGTCATTGTGTGTCTTGTCTGTATATGCTCTTTGGGTTACTTACCAATTATACAACTAGAAAAAAAACAAAAAAACACAGAAAACCATGAGAGGCTTCTTGATGGGAAGTGCATCATGTACACCACAGTAAGCCCTGTCTTGACGGATAGTATCCTCGTCATTGACATGAGGCCTCTAACTGATTGAAGATGACAGTTTTTTTTTATATATGACTTCAACAGGTCAGGGATGCTCAAGGAGCAACCTGTTTCTGCACTCTTCCGATTTTTTTGTTAGTTCTGTTTTTAAATAAAGAGTTGCAAAATAATGCTTTTTTTAAATCAGATTCAGCGAAAAAATAATCAACAGATTAATCGATTATTGAAGCAATCGTTAGTTGCAGGCCTACATTACACAAAATGCCACAGCAGTTTTGTGATAGTCATGTAGATTGAATGTAAATAAAGTTGTTGTGGTTTAATTTGTTCAACAGTATTATTAAGTGCCAATATAATTGGGAATTTAACTGAAAGTGCGACTTAATTTGAATGTAAACTATTGCACCATGATTAGCTAACGTTACGTTAGTAGAAAGTAATGACAGGTGACCTAAATTGTTATATGTCATACCTGATAGGATTGCGAATCCCTTCTGTCGTTGCACCTGTGGATATAAACAGAAAAAAGCAGTATTGTCAGACAGTTTTTGTCAGGCTTTTTTACCTTAGAAACATGCTTTTTGGAGCTTATTTAGCTACTGTTAGCTAAGCGTGATTTGCCACCTTAGCAACAGCTGCTTGCTCTAACGTTTGTAGTAAATACCGATCACATTTAAAACGTATCGTAACTAGCGTTACATATTCTGACCTATACACCCACGGTTTACCATTAACACGTTAGTTAGCTTACAATACGTTAAATGATAAGCTACAGAAAATATCCGGAACCCAGAGCTAATTGCAAACTGTTAGCTCGTAGCACTGATAGCTAGCTAAGCTAGCTAACGGTTACAGGCAACAAGAATAATCAACCTAGCTACATATGGAGAAAAAAAAAAAGTAAACCCTACGAATAACATTAAACATGTAATGGTTTGTGTTCGATTTACCCATCGCTGACTCTTGTTGGTTTCCTTGCATACATCACCATCAAGGCCGTGGTGGTGTGTGTGTGTGTGTGAGGGGGAACCGTGGCCTCCTGTCTGTCTGCTTTCACAGCTCTCTTTTCTTCAGCTTCCTGATATCTGCACTCAGTCTGTCCTACCACACAAAAACCTACAAGCAGTGCACCGAGCACCAGCACTGCATAGCGGGTGGTCTTTATTGCAAACCACCCTCAGTGCATCGTCTGGCATGTAATTACGGTATACGCTTGGCTCGGCCGATGTAGCTCAGCAAAAAGCAGCAGAGTCAGGAGGAAACGGTGAAGACGGACTTCCTCGGTAATGTTTAGCTAGAAAAAAAGAAGTTCCGGTTGTATTTTCAAATTATAATAACCATATTGAGTAAAGAGAGGTACCACAACGAATAAAAGTACATTAGGTAAACTTTTTCAAATGCCGGTTTTGACAGTCCTGTGCACAGTAGTAATGTTTAACTCAAAAACAAAAATAGGGAGGAATAACCGCTGACACATTGTCGCAGTTGTTACTGGATAATTAGCGTTAGCTACCTAACGTTAGCAAACCGAGTGGGTCTGCTAACGTTAGTTTTAAGACGTTTCTGACAAGCAGGGAACTTCTGTGTTCCCAGACTTTACATGCCTTTGTGTTGATATATCGAAAACAATATTCTCTTAGCATGGAAAAGCAGAACGAAAAACTTTACGACCACGTTGTAAGTTACAACAACTTATTACAACTTGTAACTACAAATACAAGATTTATATTTTCTCACTAAAGCGGTTTTAAGTTTGCGCTCTTATTTTGAATTAAGTAGGCACATTTCCGGTATTAGCCTAGCTGTCTCTGGCTAACGTGACGCAGCTGAAAACGAAGCTAGTTGGTGCTGTGGACTCCTCCTCTGAGTTAACATCTCGTTGGTTAGAAATTTCTTGGACACACCTACGGTCGGTGTATAGTCTGATCTGTTGTCAATGAACAATAACGCTTGTCATCCATGTAGCCAACAGTGTATTTTCCTTCTTGGACTTATTTGGTACAGCTACGGTGTGTGGATAAGGCAGTACGACAGACACTGACTTTTTGGTCAGTATGCATCGCAGATGGGGAACATATTAACTTTTATTTCTACATTTATTCCACAGCACATACATGGGCCTATATTGGTTTAAATTGAGCTTACATTATCAGCATCCCCACATAGAGGTCAGGGTGATACTGAACCGCTAATGAAGAAGACTTGACCCTGATGAAGAAGACTTGAACCCAATGAATAAGGGTAATGGGGTTGATATTGCGACATTCATCACACTGTTGAGGTTTGATGCAATCCTCTTAACATACATCTTCACGTTGTTGAAGTTACTTAAAAAACAGATATCTCATGCAACTTATTTTATCACCACAGATACAATTGTGAAATTAAAGAAAAAACAAATGAATTAAAGTATGCCTACTGAAAGGATGCAAATGCTGACCTGTGATTCAGTTAAATCTGTCATACGTGGAAAGCTAACTGGTGTAGGCTAACATTATTCCCCATGCTCTTTGATTGCTGTATCGATTGCCTGTCAGCTTGATTTAGGTCAGACTGACACATATTGACTGGATAAGGAACAGTCTCTTTTACAGTTTGGTCAGTCAGACACTATGCAACCTCTCTCTAGAAGTGGATGTTCACATGTAGCTCATACTCTTTAGGTATTAAGTGATATATATGGCCTGTCTATACTGGGCCTGATGGAGTGGATAATCTCTGGTGAGTGCTATTTAACTGTATGTGTTTTCATCTACTTATTATATTATTTGTTGGAATGGACACAAACGTGTGCGTTACACTCCTAATCTATACCCCAGATTAGGTGTATAAGACCAAAGTTTTTCTCACAATATTTTCATTTTTCTGCTATTGAAACATTAAAAAAGAAATAGAAGTGTCAATATAGATTGTTTTATTTCTCTAGCCATGTTAATTAAGACGTACCGGACACTTTTTGTTTTGCAAACCATTGTTACCTTTTCTAAAATTGATCAAAATCATGAACTGAGAGGATAAAAATTGATTAATTTTGAGCAGAGGACATGCATTATGTATATTGTAGTATGAGTTATGTTTGCATTACTGTTTGTTGTACTTTTAGATAAGTTGAATGTGAAAAAGGAAAGTAACTCAGCCTATTATTGAGAAACCATTTACTGATGTAATACTTCTTGATATATGTG
Organism: Etheostoma cragini; assembly: GCF_013103735.1. NCBI lineage: Eukaryota > Metazoa > Chordata > Actinopteri > Perciformes > Percidae > Etheostoma > Etheostoma cragini. Next base: position 7,522,476 of record NC_048418.1, on the reverse strand, counting down.
CAGTGGAACAATGTGTTACCCGAATGTTGCAATATTTCATACCAGCATTAGGGGGCAGTAATATGTCAGAAGAAAGAAATCTCACACCGTTTGAAAAACCTATTTCTTTCACTAGTCTCCCTCATCACTAATAAAATTAAAAAGAAATTAGGAGCGATTTACTGAGTATGAATGTATATATATATATTTATATATATATATATATATATATATATATATATATATATATATATATATATATATATATATATATATATATATATATATATATATATATATATATATATATATATATATATATATATATCTCAAGGGTTTCAATATTTGTTGAATCTTTCTTTTCCTGTGCTCAGAGTGAGGAGGATGCTGAGTCGAACAGAACACAGAGGTACGTCCAAAGTGGAGCAGGTTAAGATGTTATATATGTACATGATAGGCAATTTGAGCACATTCTTTTCATCTTTCTTTTTAACTTTGCTTATCCTGCCAGATAAAATAGCTGCAAAACTGGAAAATAAAGCAAGGATCCCCATAACAGTGACTCTTTTATATGCTACCCTGTGAGAGGTGTTTTATCACACCTTACATTTAACCTTTGACCTCTCTCTTTGGGTTCTGACCTCGGTATCTCGTAACCATAAACAGGGTTTCTGCAGGGTCTTAACCTGTCTAAAATTTCAAAATCAAAATTTTAGGCCTTAGAAATTCTTAAATTTGCTGAAGTAATATATAAACATATATATGTAAATGTCTTAAATCATTTTAAACAGTTCTTAATTTTCCTACTTTTAATGCTTCTGCACTTGTTTATAAAGGGTTGTTTTGTTCTGTGGAGTTGTAGCTCTTAAATTTGCTAGTCAAAATATAATTGGATGTACATTTACTGACTATTATTATCAATTTTATTCAATTTGAATAAATGTTTTTGCAACTTTGTAAGTAATTTTTTGACGCTTCATTTCGTTGTACGTTTATGTTGGGATACAGGTCTTAAATTTCCTTCGTAAAGGTCTTAAATGGTCTTCAAAAATGTGACTTGGTAAAACCTCCAGAAACCCTGATTAAGCTCAATATCAGGTGCAGGTGTGCTTATGGATGTGGTGTGTATGTGTGTCTACGTGTAGCAGTGTTCTGCTCCACCTCCTGCAGGTGTGTGCAGGTTGCTATCATCAGTGATGTCAGGAACAGAGTCCCACACAGACAGGGAGGAGGACTACAGGTTCCTCCACAGCATGTTGATGGAGAAGAAGCTTCACCTGCTCTTTAAGGTTAAGACAAATTTATGCTACAATGATTTTTTCTTGTTTACTTCAAGTTATTTTAGTCACAGCATTTAGTTTTTTCTAACTTCTTTAGGTTGCAAAATACAAAGCGGAATTAAATACCCAGATCTTATTTCTAGTAGTACACCAGTGTAAAAATACTCCATTAAGAGTAAATCTTCTGCATTCAAAGTTTTACTCAATTCAGTTCAGTTTTGTTTTATTTGTAGTGTCCGATCATAAAAGACGTTGTCTCAGGACACTTTACAGATAGTGAAGGTCTAGACCACGCTACAGTTTACACAAATCAAACTATTTCCCCAAGAACATGCATTGGGTGTGAGTAAAAACTGCCTTTTAACAGGGATAAACCTCAGACAGAACTTGGCTCTCGGTGCCTGGTCATTTGCCTCATCTGCTTCTGCCTTTCAGTAAAAGATGATACAGGAAGAATGGCTCCTGTCAGTGTTACTCTATTATACATTAGTATTACATTATTGTTGTTATTATATTATTATTATTATTAATAATAATGCATGTACTATGTAAGTGGCACTTCAGTGTTGCAGCTGGTCTAGATGGAGTTAATTTTAACCACTGTATTGTATATACTGTTGGGTGGATTAATGTAAAAATGTATCATATTTGATAAAACTCTTATAAGATTCTCCAAGAGCACAGATGCAGAAGACCTGTAAACCTTGACCAATCAAAGCCAACTAACCTTTTTCGGGAGGGGGGGCTTGTGGGAGACAGGATGTAAAACAGCTTTTCAGACAGAAAAGTGCATTATATATTATATAATGTGTACTTAACATGTGAACATGTTGTATTAGAAGCCCTAAATATTGTAATGTAAATTGTATTATTATAACTTATTTTAATTAGTGGTAGAAGTAATATTAGTACTTGAAGTTGCAGTAAGTGACTTTTTTACTGCAGAGAAAACTTTTTATTGTGATGCTTTCCTGACTTGACAGATCCACGAGCGGCTGAAGCGGTTTGAGAAGCGAAGCCCTATCCCGGTCCAAGAGCATGCCGCAAGTCTGGCTTCAGATGTGAGTGACTGTCTCCAAAAATATTTTGCAAATAGAGGCGCTGCAGAGGATGACAGTTTGACAGCAGAGGGAAGTGTTCAAGTTATTTCCTCCACATACAGATGACTTTCCCATCACACAGAAGCCCGAGTGGTAATGCACAGTCCTTCCTATGCAAACTGAATTATGAAATGTTAGCTCAAAACTCTGTCACCTCGGATAGTATCACTTGAAAGGCTTTGTTTTATAGCAGATATCATTTGGTATCTGCATGCCAGGAGTTAGGTCAATGAGGACAGTTCCGAGCAAAAGGCTGCTGAACTCATTTTGTGTGTAGTCTAATGTTTCAAGTTGGAGGGAACACTATTCATTTCAGATTTAAGATGAAGTGACAGAGAGTGATCCAACTACAGCTGTGACTCAATATGGCACGACCAGTCCCTTCAGATGTGCATCCTACTTCATATACCAGTCCTCGTCATTCCTGTTACTTACCAACCGATCACTCCTATATTTCTATCTCATCCCACTACCTTCCTTGAACCATTTTAGTCAAGTTCCACCTTCATTTCATTACGTTTCCCGTCTTGTTCCTGGACAAAGTGTCAAACAAGGATGTTCTTTTTACACTTTTCCCTTACTCCATCTTTTCTTCTCTCCATCCCCAAACCATACTTCCCTTTCCATTATCTCTACTCTTCCCCTTTCTCTGTATCCTTTGCCCTTTCTCTCCATTTGTGTTTCTTCATCTTCTCTCTATACCCTTCTGCGCACTGTAATTCCTGCCATGTTTCCATACCGTCTATCCAACCCTATCCTCTCCCTCGAACTTCTCTCCATCTCCTTCTCTTCACTCCCCTTGCTTCATATTCTGTTAGACAGCTACTCTCCGCCTGGCTTAAATCATCAGGACCTACTGGAAGGGCCAAACCATGGGTCTGTTTCCCCTCAGAGAGGCTTCTGTTTGCTCACAGTGGAAACTAATGACCTTCATGCATTGTGTCTCTGGAGTGTGCCTAGACATCTTGAAGCAGTAGAAGTCATTACAGTAAAATGCTCGACAAGACGGGCGACTGCACACAGTCACACTCCGCCTCTCTACTTGCCGCTGAAGGCAAGGCTGCTCTGTTTTAGCTGTCGCCGCAGCTGTCGTGTAGCCTTGAACTTGGAGCTTTTATCCGACGGTGGCTAAAAGAAAAAAAAGAAAAACAGAAACAAATAGTTAACATCATGAAGAAAAAGCCCCAGTGAGGTGAACAGGGCCATCTGAAAGTGTAGAAATGATGGCAGTACCAATGATGTGTCACTGCAGTCTAAATCAGATGCTGAAGTTGAATTTCACTAACCTTTTTTGTCTCTCTGCTTGTTTCTCTGTCTCTCTTGGCTAAACCTCAACCAGGCAATGATATAAATGTGTACCTCTAATTATAAACAAGTTATGCCTATACCCTGCCTCTCCTTCTTTTTCTCTCCTTCCAGTTGGCGGAGGAGTTAATATACCAAGCCTGCAGAGATGAAGTCGAAGAACTGGTTGACCTTTTTTCCAAACCCAACTTTAAGGTGAAGAGTATTTCCTTCCATGGTGATGATGTGGTCTTGTAGCTTTACACGTGTGTCTACCCAACACTCCCCCAGCCAAGTCCTTTGTCCAGTCAAATTGTTTCACTTCTACCCATATACACCATTCTTAAGATAAATAGTTCAACATTTTTAGAAACATCTTGTTTACTTATTTTGCCAAGAGTTGGCGTTATTAGGGTGGATTGATACCACTCTTTTGCCTGTATGTCAAATATTAAGCTACAGCCAGCAGCCGATTAGCTTAGCACAAAGACTAGACTTAGAGGAAAGCAACTAGCCTGGCTTCTCAAGAGTCTTCCTGTAAATCTGCAACTTGTCGTCTATTTTCAAATCACCATTTAGCTGAGAGTTAGACAAGAAGTATCAATACTGCTCTAATAGCTACCTATTAATTATGAAACTACAGCCAGGGAATGCTAGGTTAGCCTACCTTAGCTTAGCATAAAGAATGGAAGCAGGGGGAACCGATAGCTTTGCTTTATCTAAAGGTAAAACAACTGCTTCACTTCCTGTAAAGTCACAATCTCTCCGTTTTTACAATTTGGTTTTTGAATGAATTAAACAATCCAGATACTGTGTTAATTAGGTAGCTTTAGAGATGCCAGTAGGCAAATCTTTGTTATCTTTTTACAAAGCTAGGCTAATTTTTCCCCCTGATTTTAATCTTTATTCTATGGTAATTAAGATAACCGGCTGCTAGTGGTATCGCTCTTCTCATCTAACTCTTGGCGAGACAGAATTTTTCTGTCACTGAAGCACATCCTAGAATTGCCATTTACATGGACCATATATGAAGCAAGAATGTAGACCGCTCAGAGGATGTTGTTTTGCTTCCTTCTATTTCAGTGAGCCAAAGGATCATTAACAATACAAGTAACACACTCATGATGGTGTGGGTACACGTTCAGTCCTTTTTCTTGATACAGGTGACACTAGAACTCTAATCTGAGAATGAGAATGTAGGAATGCTTCATCTGAGCTATTCTGATGCTGTTCAAGTGACTGAACACTGGAGCTTACACACACACAAAAACACATCAAAAGGCTTAAAAAAGGTCACACAAAGTGAGAAATTAATCCAACTGTAAATTCTATTAAATGTATTTTACCTAATCATTTTGCCCACTGAGAGGTGCTGACATCTATTAACCACACTGGAATTGAAGCTAATCTACTGCCTAGTTATGTTTATTAGTTTTCACTCATGTAGAGGCCCAGACTACTCAAATGCATGTTTCCTTTTTTCAGATGTGATGACAGTCATATTTCAGACACACACACATACTCACACAGCACACGGTTTTCCAGTGAGCTGCAGAAGGCGTCGCTTTTCTTAATGAGGAGCTGAGGCCAACCAAGAACTAACAGGTTTGTTTAAACAATGACCTGTTTGTTCTTGGCCCCAACGCAGGAGCTCACACATACTTATAAGAGACTTGGGGTATAATATTCTGTGAATGAATGTTTGTTTTTTGAAAATCTGTCTCTGAAAGTGGCCAGAGACACATTGCTCCGCTGGCAGCTTATGAGCAGAGCAACTGTTGATGGACAACATGGATAAGTAGACTAACTGACAGATCGATTGGCTGATTGTTAAAATCAAGTTGATGAGCAGATGTTTTCCTCCTATTCTCAGTTTTTTTTCTTCTTTTTTTATTATATATTATATATATATATATATAGATATTAACGTTTATCCAGAATATTGTTTTTCTGCAAACAAACCTGGGGTTTTTGCACAGCCAAAGGTAACAATGAGTGAACTTAAATGAACTGTCTGGGCAGTTGTTTCTAAGACTTGTGTGTGTGTGTGTGTGTGTGTGTGTGTGTGTGTGTGTGTGTGTGTGTGTGTGTGTGTGTGTGTGTGTGTGTGTGTGTGTGTGTGTGTGTGTGTGTGTGTGTGTGTGTGTGTGTGTGTGTGTGTGTGTGTGTGTGTGTGTGTGTGTGTGTAGGGGGGTTCTTTCAGGTGGCGCACGGGCTGGCAGTACATTCCAGACCAAATCAAACTTAGCATGTTGGTACTGGCAGAACTGAAGGTTTGTGACCAGAGGGAAAGTGCTGTTTTTTTTTAGTAGTGAGTGCAGGCTGGCCAGCCAAACTTGTTGGAAGTTTTGCATAGTCTCAGTCACCTTTAATTAGTCAACAGGGATTTTTGGCATTTTTGTTTGAGTGCTTACCAGTTTTTAACCTCACAATAACATTTAACCATCTCTGGCCTAACCAGTTGCCCTAAACTGGTGACAGTGCTTCTTCATTGCGCTTCCATCTAGAATGAACACAATTAAATGAACAGAGCTTTGCAGTGATTACTGGCATTAGTTCACAATGTTGACTTTGACAGCAGCTTGCCAGCCAGCGTGTCGCTTTCCATTTAGTTCGGAGTGTTCTGTTGGCTTTATCCAGTGGCATTTTTCCATACCAAGTGAGATCCATTAGAGGGTACTAGCCCCAGTGCCACATCAATTCACAACACCTCAAATTCAAAGTGACAAACCTGACTGCAGATCAACACTTTTGCTGTATTTCTGTTTCCTACAGGGTCTGCTGTCTGTCCATGACGCTGTAGCTCAGAGAGACTTTGAGCCTACTCTGCCACCAATACCTGATGATGTACTGGAGGAGGACGAGGATTCTGTCAAACTTGTCAGTCTGGTCAAAACCAAAGACCCCCTGGTCAGTAAACATGTTTCAGAGGTTGAGTTAAATTATCTGATTTATCTCATTTGGCTTAAATGAATAGTGTGACAATTGGGGAAATATACAAATAGAGAGTTTATGAGAAGGTTGATGCAGTAACACTGTGCCTGTATGTTACATGTAAACTTGGAGCTTGGTAGGGCTGGGACGATATGCTTTATCCCAAAATGATTCTTTCGCGATACATGGGTGCCCATTTTATGTTTTTTGCGATTTTCATTTATTGCGATTCTTATTTAATTTGTAAAGAAGAACATAACATGTATTTTCTGCATTTTCTGCTTTAGTTCTGTTATGCTGGAAGCGGTTATGATGTTGTTGCCATCAGTGGTACTGTATAAGGGTCAATGACGTGACGCCTACGTTTTCTGTCCAATTGCAGTTTCTTGAGCTTAACAGTTCAAAATTTCATAATAATT
>NC_048418.1:7440431-7515380 GCF_013103735.1 Etheostoma cragini | reverse complement strand
GAAAAAATACTATAGAAACTATTGTTTATTATATTTTAAAATTTGCCTCTTGAAAATCCTTATACGTCATTGACCCATAAACAGAAAATATATTTAGGTGAATCATTGGTAAAAATAAAGAATATTGATTCTAGGGAAAATAATCAATTTTAAAAAACATCTTAGAATGAAGTCAAGAAACAGGGAAACAGCTTGTCTGGCTTTGTTGAGAGGGTGGTACAGTAGATTTTGTATTTTTATATTCTTGATCTTGTGTTAATTAGTAGGTTTTGGAGCTGTCCAAAGGCTAGGCCAGCTGTTTTCCCCTGTTTTCAACCTCTAAACCAAGCTAAGATAACCTCCTTCTGGCTCTAGCTGCACATAAGTCTGTACAGAGATGAGAGTGGTATAAATCTTCTCAAACAAGTATAACTGTACTTTACTGCCTGTCAGCCTGTTTCTAATTTGGTCTACCTGGCCTTGTAATGCACACAAAACAAACACAAATGTAAGAATTTAAGTTAAGACAACCGTATAACTGGGCAACTGCACTTAGAAATTTGTAATTTGTCTAGCCACAATATCTGTCATACACAGGCAGCTCAAAGCAATAAACATGTCTACGGGACAGCTGAATTTTTCCCTGGTGACTGAATTTATGTCATGTTGTCGAACTGCGTGACTGCTCAAGCCATGTATGCCAAGGTGTAGCAGGACTACAGCTCTTGGAATGACACTAAACATAAGAAAAGGTTCCTGCAGCCAGGAGTTTACAGTCAATTCTTCCACATCTTTGCTGCCATAGAACTGCTGTGACGCACAGCATAGTTTCAGCATTGTTGTGTGTTTGTGTGTGTGCATATTTATGCATGTGTATCCACTCTCCTAAACGAGCCCTTTAAAGCCATATTTAACAATACAATGGATTGGATTCTTTTCTGTTTTTGATGTAAATCAACTCGTTAAAAGTTCTTTAATGATAGCTCATTTTCTTGATACTACTGGAACAATCTGCCTTATTCCACCTTGTTCCAAGCCATTGTCACTTATTTCTGGAAATTTCCTGGATCCAGTGAATTTGGACTGAAAAAGAACCAAACTACAAAGAACGCATTTCACTGCCAATGCCGCAAATCCTCTAAATTTGTTATTTTAATAATAAAATCAAGTTCTGAATTTTTTTGGGGATCTACCAGCCTCTGTATCAACCTCTCAATAAAACACATGTAGTGACGGAGAGCTGTGGGGTACACGTGCCAGATTCATTCCACTCAAGTAAATCCAGTAGTTCATTAGAAAATAGCAGAAATGTTCCAATATGTCCTCACACAAAGTTTGGTTTTAGCCTGTGGCCTTACTTTCCAACAAATTATATTGAAATCTGTTGACAGGTTGTTAAGATATCTTGCTAACTAAAGACACACATCGCCACAAAAAAAGATGTTAAGATGGAGATGTTAATTTATCAATTAAAAATATGATTTTAGGGAAAATATGAGAATCATTTACTTAATGATACATTTTTGCAGTGTGTGTGTATGCTCGTATGTTAGTGTTTGAGCTTTGAGAGTGGAATGTGCTTATGACCAATAATAGAGAACACACTTTTGTATTGATCCCAAAACTAGATTGGAAGGGGACTGACCTTTTTCTGACATGGTCTCTTTTGATCGATCCAGCATGTTCCCGTTTTCCAGACAACAGGGTTACACCCGAGCATGAGCTGATTGTAGTCAGCTACATAAGGTGCTCTTTCCATTGCGATTTGCTTCACATCAATAACATCTGTTGAAAATAATGCTGATAAATAATTTTGTCTAGTATGGAGTGACTTAAAATAAGAAACTTGTCAGGACTGTAATAAAACCAATGTGTTATTTACACTGTTCATCGCTTAACCTTTCTGTTCATTATCCTTTCATTCACTTATCACCATCCTCAAGGGGGCAACAATTAAGAAGGATAAATCCACGGGGGCTATTGTTGTGGCAAGGATCATGAGGGGAGGTGCAGCTGATAAAAGCGGTAAGATGAAAAACTCTTTATTTATCACAGTTGTGTCCACTCTACTCTGTCACAGTAGCTTTATAACAGTTGTAGTAACATTATGATGGCGTGTAGTAAATGTTACAGAGAAGAGCATGTGGTGCAAGTTTCCATGTGTATTTCCAACACTTTGAAGGCCTAATCCATGAAGGAGATGAGCTGAAAGAGGTGAATGGAGTCTCACTGGAACACAGGAAGCCAAAGGAAATCCTTACTCTTCTGGTTAGTCTCACTTCCCACTACCTTACAAAGTTAGATTTTTGCACAGAAAATGCATGTAGTTTATAAAATACATATAAAAATAATGTTTTAGCCTAAATTACCCAACCGTATATAGGCCTACAAGTGCAGCTGAAACGATTCAGCAATTAAACAAAGAAATGTTTTGATTGTTTCCAGTTTCTAAAATGTGAGTATTTTTCTGCATTGAGTACTTTTACTTGCAATACTTTAAGTACATTAACCTAATAATACTGACATACTTTTACTCAAGTAAAATTTTCAATGCAGGGCTTTTACTTGTCACAGAGTATTTTTACAGTGTGGTATTAGTACTTTTAATTTAAGATCTGAATACTTCTTCTACCACTGCTTCTCTGCTTCTCAACTTTCCCTCTCTTCTTTTCAGTGTTGTAACTTTAACGATAAGGCTGACATTGTTCGATATATAACTTATTGTCAACCGCTTTAATGAAAAAACTATATCAACACATCGCCATGTCTCTCTTATCCATGTTTGCTCCTATTAAAGACTTTAATTTTTGACTTTAGCAAGTCAAAAATACATGGTTTTGTTTTTTCTCAGTCATATCCTAAAACAACCGAACACAGTTGTTAGCAAACGTTGCTCAAACAGGACTAAACAGTGCATTTGTTTTGGGACTATTTCCTGCTGCGGATTATTTCAAATTTTGTGCACTAGTGAGCATCTGTTATGTACAGGAGCAGGATGGTGTGTTATGAAACTACGTTGCCCATGTTCATGAAAAATATAACATGGGCAATGCTGTGGCTCATTGAAGTATTTTAATAGTTTCAACAATGAAGCTTAAATTAATAGCAGTAAGATATATCAGGATTTTGCCTGCACAGACAATGTTAGTTTACCTTTGGGCAGAACCAAGTTAGCAGTTTCCTCTTACTTCATATTTTCCATACAGACAAGAGAATGGTATCAATCTTCTCATCTAACTGAAAGCAAATATGAATTCCTTAACATATCTATCTGCACAGGCTCGTTCTCAGGGCGAAGTTACATTCAAAATCATTCCTGCTTCCGCCAAGGAAGAAATGTCAGCACATAAGAAGGTACAGTAAATACTACGTACATATATTCCCATGGTATGTTTTTTTTACATTTTAGCATGCAATCTGACTGCATGGGGAAAGCTGCCCAGCTGTTTTCAGTAAAAAGAGATGAAATCAGTGGTATCTTGTGTGTTTGGTTATATTTTGTGTTTTTGCCACAGTGCTGTCACTACAGCAAGCGCATTGGCAAGAACTAAATTCGGGTCAGCCAGTCAAGGATAAGACAAAAACTAACTTCATTACAATTTACAGCTTTTTTTTATCATTCAAGCACTTGATTTATCATTTTGCACCCATCACGTGTGTTGAGCTACATCAACTCAATTACAATGATTCTACACAATATGTGTGGAAAGTTTCAAGTTCCACAATCCTTTTCTTTGTTTAGGAAGAATGCTAGGCCACTACCGCCACATACATGAATTGGATGTCCAAGCTGGAAACTGTTAGAGTAGGGAGCATTTGCAAGGGATTAAGACACATTATTTTCTATGATCATGGTCATTTCTCAAGAATGACACCAACATATGTGAAAAAGCAGCAGAGAAAGATGTTGTGTCCATTGCCAGGGTACAGAAAACAAGCTGCAGTTGGAAAAAAGAAGAATAAATTAATTACATATAATGTCTATTTTACTTTGTCACTTATTTATCTGAAACAAGGTTTCCATGTCTTTAAAATTCTTAAATTCCGAGGAAGTATTGTTTTCTAGGTCTTGAATAATTACAAACGGGTCCTTATTTTCTGACATCCATGTAACGCTACCTTAAATGGCGTTTTCCCATTACATAGTACCTGCTCCACTTGCCTTGCCACGGCTCGACCATACTCGGTCGCGGTGCCCCGTCCTCCTGTTTCCATTGCAGATTAGTACCACGTCATGCATGAGGCGAGCGTGGCTGGACGTCATAGCAGGAAACTATGACGCTACACACACACACACACACACACACACACAGAATGTCCAAGGTGTGTTGTTTTTACTTTTTAGTAAGTACCATGCAATGGAAAATGCCATTATGCTCTCTTTTTTTTTTTGTTCTTTGGTGTTGTCATTCTTTTTTTGCTGGTTCAAATATATCTGTATTAGAGTCTGTGTTCTACTACAAATGAGACCAACCTGTAACTTATATTCCCGTGTTTGTGGCGCAAGTCTCTTTCGGCTTGTAGCACAGACAGATTTTATACTTCAGCTATGGGGAAGCAAGTTTAGCGATACTTGGCTTGAAAACAAACTGAATTTAGGGCTTAGTTGATGTTCCAATAAACGTCTTAAATTTCCTTCATAATGGTCTTAAAAAGGTCTTAAAAAGTCTTTGATTTAACTCAGTGAAACGTGCAGAAACTCTTTAAAAAAAACATGAAATGATTTTTCTATCCTCAGCTGTTTATGCGGGCTTTGTTTGACTATGATCCTAACGAGGATCCCACCGTTCCTTGCAAGGATGCAGCGGTAGCATTTGAAAGGGGCGATGTCCTCCAAATTGTCAGCATGGATGATGATACCTGGTGGCAGGCCTGTCACCTGGGCGACAGCAACACTCGGGCAGGTCTCATTCCCTCGCAGCAGCTTCATGAGAGGTTGTCATTTTATGCGTTTTAATCGATAGCTACATGGTCACTCACTTGAAAATACTGTCATATAATATCTATAAGACATGATGTTTTGATACAGCCTTGTTTTATTCGGCTCTCTACAGGAGAGTTGCACTACACCGACCTAAAGCCCTGTTCAAGCCTCGACGAGTTAAACGGCCAGGTGATGAGCCATAGTTAGTCCATAAAATCACCACACCTGAAAAGAATAAAACCTTTTAACACTTCACCAATAAACATATTAAAGCGCCTCTAGCGCTAAGCTGAGAGGTCATGTCTAAAGATCCAGGTCATGGGTGAGTTCTGCTGCCCTACTGTTGTACTCACTGCCTTTTGTTTTCTCCACATGCTCTACAGATGAGGGGGAAGGTACTTTTGGTTTGAATTTGCTTTTGAAAACTTACCGTGAGAGTAATTTATAGTGCTGTCAAACAATTCAAATATTTAATTGTGATTAATCGCACTACTGGCATACTGAACTCGCAATTAATCACATATTTTTATCTTTTCTAAACGTCCCTTAATTTCCCATTACTATTGATGTCCCATTATTTTTTCTCATTTTAATGCTCTTATCAACATGGAAAAGTAGCTCGGCTTGCTTGTGCAAATGTTTTTTATTGAAACAAACATTGGCACATAAGCTACTGTAGTGTACAATTTCACACTAACATTCTCATTTGGAGCAGTCATTCACACTTGTACAATGTAATTTGCATCAGCTGTGTGCTTGGCCATCAAGTGGTATTTTAGACTGGACGTGCTGCAATGGTAACTCGGTTCACAACTACAAAACACACAGATCGCTTTGATCTTGTCAATGCAACCATTTAACAACTTTTAAAACTAAACCTTCCTTTCAGAATCTTATTGGCATCCATTTCAGCGTCTCACGCTCGCCATCCTCTCAAAACATAACATTAGCCTACTACTCTTTGGCCAGCTCGCAAGCCCAAACAAGTGTGCATGGCGTGCCTGTTGTTTTGTTTCCGGTATAGCTAGATCCAGTGTGGTGTTTTAGTTTTTCTAACGATACTAAAAAAAACTACAAAGGTTTCTTGGCCAAAAAGAACGTTAATCTTGCAATAAAAAAAATTGATTCTGTTAAAATGGGTTTCCGTTAACGACGTTTAGAACTCGTTTAACTGACAGCACTAGTGATTTACATGATATAATACACATGTACTGTATATTTTAGTTTAGTTTTTTTAAAGATTTAAGGTGGTTTATTTTCCAAAAATAATATTTACCTAATGCTCCATGCACCGTATTACAAAAATGTGGAGGATTCTTTCAAATGTTCCTCCAAAGAGGGTTTATAGTATCTGGCCTTCTTCAGGGTGCTAGTTTGTCTACTAACAGTCAATTTGTAAGAGTAAGGTAGTTATTCATATTTCTAAATTGTGTATATCATTTCTAAATAAAACTATTATTAGAATTATATTAGGACATTTGGGTCAGAACATATGCTAAAACTTTGAGTATGAAATATCAGAGCAGTGCACTTGTCATCCCCTTTTGGTTTGTGTCCACAATTTCCTCACTCTTTCCTCTTCTCTCTTCCTGTTTTTCCAGTCCTGGAGGACATAGACTACGGAGCAATAACAGGGATCCACATTGGTGAGATATTTGACTTGTTCCATTAAAATCCCACTTATACTGGAAAATGAACCAGTATGATACAAGACAACACAACTCACGGCAATTGAACATGACGGCTCACAACATCACATGTAATGAATATATATATATTAACTTAGCAATAATATTAAATGGAGACAAACCAGCAACAAAAGGAGACCCTGGTTATATTTACATTACAAACCAGTGCATATGATGAGGTCGTTTTGTGGTTTTGAGGATTTAAAGGGAGATGACTACAACGGCAAATGTGGTTTTAGCCTTTCCATTTATCCCATTTGTCTTGATCTCATGGATTGGATATGATGTGCTTGTGTGTGTTTGCGTGCATGATGTTCATATGGGGCCGTGCACTTATGGCTGATTGTAAAAAGGCTCCTTATGTCGGTACAAGGCAAGGTAATTACAGATGTTGCATTAAATCAGTTCCAAAAGTCATGTGTATTTAATAACATGCATTTCATCTTATCTCAGGCCAGCTTCCACCTGATGACGTGGTTCAGACTCTGTGTTTCCTCTTTGTCTGGCATGTAACCCTTTATCGATGCTGCACGACTAAATGACTGAATCCAGAGTAATCAGAGCAGAGAGTGTCTGAAAGAGAATGGACATAATGGAGTACTTAGTGTAGATACAAAAGTAAAGACATGGTGAAGGGGAAAAACAGGATCACAGCTTGTTCTTGTCCCCCAGTGAATGTTAAAAAAATAATGTTGTGTAATGAAACAAATTAGATATAGTTGTTTTTTTGTGTGTGTTTGTTAATGCCGTTTTCTAATCTATAAACAGAGCGAGGCTAGCTGTTTCCACTTGCTCCCATTCTTTATGCTAAGCAAAGCTACCTGCTCCAGCTTGATATTTTGAAAAACACTCTGGGAAAAAAAATAGTTTTCCAAGTTCTAATCATGTGCCAATTGTTCAGATATCTCTTGTTTGATCACAAATATGTCAACATGTCAAAAATGTTTTTATGATTCATCTTGAACTCGTGTACGGTTAATTGTGGGTCACAGTAACCAGGATGATAAAGAGAGCCTCTTGTAGCAAAAAAAGTTTAAAACACACACCTCATTTTCAAAGCACAGTACTGAGCGCAATTTTCTAATGAACTAGTCAAATAAATGGTCTGGGACTAGAATGTTTCATACTGAGAGTTTATGTCCACTCACTTGCACTGCTGGGTTGAGGCTCATATCATTTCATCTTGGCATTGAGGGCACAGGCCCAGTTCATGACATGCATTGCATGTATTCACTTACCCTTATTTAATACAGTTGAGTAAATCAGCTATACATCAGCAATAGCGGGCAGCATTTCCAAAAAATGTACTAAGGTTTTACAGCTGAGAGCATTTTCAGTAACACATGATGAATTTCAACGCCAGAATAATTTAAGATGGACAATTACGATACTTTCTCCTCTAGAACTTGTTTAATTCTACAAAATATGATTTTTTTTTCTGTATAACATAGGTTCTATGCAGTACAACCATAAATCTTTTTTAAAGTGAAATCATAAGTTAGAATCCCATGTAAACAAAAGTTTGAAATGTCTACTTATAGCGGCATGTTTTTTAGAATGAAGCCCAGAGAGGAAATTGACAGATATGCTTACAAAGTGAAATTGCAGCTGACGTCAAAAAAAAGCCTGGCTGCATCACTTAGCAGCAGTTAACATCATGAAAGAGAGTGAGCTTGCCAAGCCATGCCAGACCAGACCACAGTCGCATGGCAGACGCTGGCTGTCCGACGGCCTACAAGCGACGCGTGACAGACTGAGTTGTCGTGTGTTGACTGAGAGTTGTGCTGTTCAGTAGTGTGTTCGACACCAGAGTTTTGGTGGCAGTTTTAATGGTTTTGTCTTCTATTGTAGCTCACATTCCTATTGTAGCTCCCTCTTCTGTCATGGTTCTTGTTGTCATCTGAGTATCTCTGATGCTTTTTAACAGTTTTTAAGAGTTCTGGTTTTCACACTTTTAACCGAGTTGTGTAAAAGTGGTCCATGAAGGGTAGCAATGTTGGTGAATCATGGAAGTAATTTAGGTCTTGAATAAACCAAACCTTACAAATGCAGCTTATTAATATATGAAAGTAAGTAATCTCAACATTGTGATCGTAATAAAACTAAATTACATGAAAATGGACCAAATAGATCGTCATAAAGGATAAATATGGCCTTTCTTGTGTCAAGATTAAAAAAATCTTTCTTTTGCATTGTTAAAGCTGCACTGATCATTATATTTGTATTTAGAATAGCTCAAATTACTTTGTGCAGTGTTAAAGTGGTAGCTGATAGTGACAAACCCACAGAGAAATATCACCTGACTCTGCTCCTCTACGAACTGTTTTAGCATCTTTCAGCTCATTGTTGGTTCACTTTCAGCGCTCTCATAAACATCAAATCCAGCCACAGCAGGAAGCTGTTATTATTGAAAATGAAAAACCTGTACGTTATACCTGCCCAGCACCAAATGGCGGAAAGACAAAGTTAGCTACTAACTGGTGAATGAAGCGGAGCGTTTAGCAGCTAAGGAGACAGATGTTTCCCTCAGGAATGGGTAGAGACTAGTCTAGGCTATCACCAGACCAAGCTAAGCTCAATAGATTTGAGATTGTGCATTGGTCTTTGGAGTTCGCTCTGAATGTTTTCTGCACAAGAGACATGACCAACGGGCATGGTTCAAATGTCTTTGTACGCAATTGAATAGTTCTTCAACCAATCAGAACAAAGTTTCGGGTTACATAGAGGCAACAGCGGCGCTTTGGTGGGATTGTGTGGCTGCCGCTATATTGAATGTAAACAAGAAGCTACTTGGTCGCTTTCGTATCGTCATCGTGTTAAACCCACCAATAGTGTGCCAGGTATATAAGGCAGTTTTTGATTGGTTACGGAAAAGTATAAACTGAAGCAGGAGAATTAAACATACAGGGTCCAAGACCGAGCTGCAGGGCAAAATCAAATCGCTGGCAGAGTTTACCCAGTCTAGGTGGAGACTAAAACAGAGCTAAAAGTTGAGTGAATAATAGACTTGCATTCGCCAGGTGACTATAAAATGAATGCTTATGTTTCACTGTACTTGCTGGATATTCGTATCAGTACAGAACATTTTTCCCAACACATTCCCCAAGTCAAAGTCATAAGTCGATACAATGCCAGATGTTGTGTTGCGGTGCGTTCAAGTGGTCAAAAAAATTTAGAATGCAAGTTTTAGGACTGTCCCAATGAGGCTATATCCTCCGGCTAGGCTTTCATTAATACACCTGGCAGGTCAATGATCCCTCTCTCTCTTTTCCAGCTGGTTTAAGAAGGAGTTTCCGACTCGGGAGACAGAGCATTCTGGACGGAGAAGCGGCTCGGTCCGGAAGGTGGCGCACGGGGGTACACGGCTCAGTTTGTCCCCCGACCTATATAGAGGTTATCCCCTACCACAGAGACCCAAAGGAGCGACACCGTCTGGTTGTTCTGGTTGGTATGTATGAGCTAAACATACATTTGAAACAGGCAAGTTCCCATCTTGTTTGAAAAGTTTGTTTTTCAAGCACAATGCCAAAGCTTGTAGCTTCCTATGCTATGAATTAGTCTATAAGCAAGGAGTGCAACACATGTTTACAACATTGCTACATACAAAGCCTATAACATGAAAGTTACTGTAGTTATATGTACAGTATTGCTCAAAGTTGTCAATTGTGTTCTGTTTTATATCAACCCGCTGCTTGTTTTTGTCCATATATAATTAAAAAAGGACAGTTTTTATCCAAGCCGTTGTTGATCAAAAGAAAAAAGTTATGCATTGATGAAGATTAATGTCCCCACTCTTGAGTGCATGAACAATCCTTTCCCATCTGAACCACGTAAACACTGTCAAAGAGCTCCAAGTCAGAATATATTGTGTTCTCTTAAGTTACCAAGTGGCCCACCCCATATTCACTTCTCTGCCAATCCTGCAGGCCTGTTCTATGTATTTTTTGAGTCATATCACTCTCCGGGGAATTTTACATTGAGCCCCACTGAAGGGTTTTCTTTAATGTCATATTATGATACAACTGCAGGTCATCTCTGTAACCTAGGGAAATCAAAGAGAGAGGAGAAGGGGAGAGTTGCAAAAATTAAGTCAGAGAGGAGAGAAACACAATGAAGAGGTGCGAAAACAAAACCAGATAGAGAGGAGATAAATGAAAGGTAAACGGAGAGAAGGGAATGAGTGGATTATGAATAAGATCCCTCATAATGTCAGCCAAGTGCTCCATCATTAAACTGGAACAGCTAAGACAGCTTGGATTTAGATTTAGACCTCTTTAATTGAGTTGGAGCTTACCCTGACTCTGGATTCAGTTTTACTGTCTGCTGTGTAGACTCTTCATTGACCAGAGGTCATCATTAAGAATATATAACTTATTGGCAATGAGAGTTATAGACAGGGAAACTAAAGCCTGGATTGCTAAAACAGGACCAGCTGGATAATGTTTGACCAGGTTGGAAATATATCCATTTTTGTTTGCATTGCATATGCACTTTGAATGAAACAATAGACTGTTATGTCCCAGGAAAGTTGATGAAAGTGACTGCCAGCCATTTCAAGCCCTACAGATCGTGTAACTTTGGAAAAAGAAACAAAAAGGCCAGTAGAAAGTATGCACAGAGCCCGATGATGCTCCTCTCCAGTTCTGTAGAGCAGCTGTGAAAGACATCAGCAGTGTTAGAGTGGAGAGTCTATAAACTTGATATTTTGTAATGTATCGAGCTCATTCAATGCTGTGATGGAAAAGGCAGGTATGTCAGGAATCCTACTTTCAGACAGCACTCCATTAGAGTATGCAATCTGGGGTTGCGGAAACTAGCTTTAGAAGAAAATCCCAGATGCTACAGTATGTGTGTATGCTTCATCCTGTGCATCATACACTATGAGGACACTGTGCAGCTTTGCAGATGTCACATTTAGCTGGGATGCTATATATTTTCAAGAGCATAGGAGCATTTATCGTTCAATAGAGAGACACAGGCTGAGAAAAAGGGTGAGGCTGGTTGGAGAATCGTTTTCAGACTGAAATCAGTATGAAATCAGAGCTCTGTCTGTCTGACTCTCTCGCTCCCCTTTTCCTTCTCTGATGAAAAAGACAGATGTGTCACTAGATCACTGAGCCTATTTGATGTCAGAATTGTCGTGAGGAAAACATTAGTACACTGAGATTTTATGAATACCCACATACATAACTCAGTGTTTGGATCTTTGTCTCAAGGGCCCAGCGGCGTTGGCGTTAATGAACTGAAGAGGAGGCTCCTGATCTCCGACCCTGACCACTATGGCGTCACTGTGCCGCGTAAGACAGACATCCAAAACTGTCACCTTTACTTCCCACGCCCACAATGGTTTCTCATCTTTTCACACCTGTGTTCAAGCTCCCATCCTGTTCTCTTTCAGACACCACACGCGAGAAGAGAAGGCAGGAGAACGAAGGGGTGGATTATCATTTTGTATCAATTCACATGTTTGAAGAGGATATTCTCAATAATAGGTACATATGCACATGTTGCTCTTAGGGCTTCCTTTCCCATGGTATTAAAAATAGTCCCACTCACTCAGAGATTTTTCCTGATTTTCATTTCTACCACTGCCTGATTTCTGTCTTCCCTGTCTGTTCCGGTGCCTGTTTGTTTCTTCGTCAAGGTTTGTAGAATACGGAAGATACAAGGGACACTACTATGGAACAAGTCTAGACTCTGTGCACAAAGTAATGGCTGAGGGAAAGGTGTGCCTCCTCCATGTGCACCTGAATGTGAGTGTGCCAATAAAAAAAGATACTGACATTCATGTTTACGTAGCCATCAGAATTTGACCAATTGTCCAAGGAAAAGGAAGTTTTTAGCCAAAATAATTCACACGTCTCTGGTAAATCATTTGTGGTACTTCATACTACGCATTTTAATTACAACAATTGCCTTTTCAGTAATAAAAATCTAGTTTTCCAAGGGCCTATATGTGTGTGTGTCCACATTACAGTATTTAGTTCCTGGCGATGGTGCTTCCCTTTTGGCCAGGCTCTCAATTGACTACACAATTGGCAGAGTTCGTATGGTGGGAAGCCAGTGAGGGGTTGCTTGCTACAGGTTTGTTGGAGTGCCTGCCCTGGGCGAAGGAGAGATAGCATCAACCGCCACTTGTTACACCCTGCCAATTAAGGTCCTTGCTAACAAGTAGGGAAGCACATTAAACTCTTCACTGTACCTACAGCAACAGTGGGAGTTAGTAGTTACGAGTGTTGTGGTACACAAGGACAGTCCAGAATCTGGAAAAGAGGGGTATAATGGATGGATTCCTTTTTCTGTACAAACTGCCATATTCGGTTGCAACGTTTCAGATTATTCAACATTTACTTTAAGAGCTGGGCCCATCTTCTGAAAATGATTATTTTCTTGTAATGTGCCTACGCAGTTTACACGTTTTCTACCATACATACTTTCTGCCTTCATCTGACCTACTTCTTTTTCTTTTCTCTGTCACTACAGAAAATAAAGCATGTGTACACATCTGAATTCAAACCGTACGTGGTGTTTGTGAAGCCTCCGCATATACAGGAGCTGCGCCTCACCCGACGGAGAGCTGAATTAATCTGCGCTGAAGAGGACAAGAACTCAGTCAAGATCTTTTCAGTAAGACAAACTATAACATAAAGACACGAAACACAGTCCACCAGGTACATGTGTGGAGTCAGGGGCTTGTTCCTTGTCTTGTAACATGCAGGGCGGTGAGAGGTCAAACACTCTGGCCTTACTACACCCAGGCAACCCTACCCCACAGACATGCACACCTTGCCTTACACATGGCTGACCCTTTGGTTTGCATTTAAGAGACATTTAAGAGACAAAAGGAGTTACGAGGCTTACTTGGTGGGTGGCTTCTTGTTTCATTACTGACATACAGGTGAGTATGTCCAGGAGATGAAGGGTTACACCTTGTGTGTAAGGGATTCAAATAAGGACTTATTGACGTGATCAAAACAAATCTCAAAACAAGAGAATGTATGTTTGATGGTAGATTTGTGACAAAAAGCTGCTTGGTCATTTTCATAATCTCCATCTGTCTTCTTCTTCACTGTGTGACCCTGGCTGCCCATGTTGCCCTTATTAAACCAGTGAGGTCACACACCTGTGTTGCAGCATGGCTGGAGTTTGCCCAGTGCCATGCACCGCATCCCTTAGAGCAGGGGTGTCAAACTCAACTTTCCACAAACACTAGAGCCACACTAGAAAATGAGAGTCACATCAAGGGCCAGACATTAGAGTTTATCGCTTTTGTGTCATGGGAAAAGTCAAATATCTTTGACTGTAAGATTGCATGTCTCATATAGTCTTCTCACTCACAGTTTGGTAGACAAAAATGTCAAAGAAAAGGCCAAAAACTTTAGGAAAGGGCGTAAAAAATGTAAAATAAAAAAACTGTTGTGAAACGTGACAAAAAGTAAGTGGGCCCAAATGTATTGTGAACCAAAATTTTTATGGGGGGCCGGATCAAAATTAGAAAGGGACCAGATTTGGCCCGGGGGCCCTTGAGTTTGACACGTGTGTGTTAGAGGGTTCAGGCGTATCTTATGGGGCTGTGCTTTCAACTTGTACTACAGCTGGTGTGAAAAGGCCTCTTATCCTTTACTCTCAGCATGTAACAATGTGTTACACCTTGGTCAGTAGAGCTGAATGCTCACGGGGATCCATTCCATGTCCTGTTACATTACAGTGTGTGCAGATTATTGTAAAACATCCTTTTGGACGATGTCACCACATGGTCAGGCTTTAGATGTTCTGTTTCCATCAACAGTGATTATTTATATCTATTGCTTGATGGTTAATCAAAGGACACTCAAATCAAACTATAACAGGAGCTGGATGGAAGTCGTATAGCATCGTTATACATTTTATTTACCCAGGTGTTCTCTTGTCACAGGAGGAGGATTTTGAGGACATGATTAACTCGGCTGAAACTATGGAGAGCCAGAGCGGTCAGTTGTTTGACAAGGTGATCGTTAACGGAGATATCGGCGTAGCATTCAGAGAGCTGAAGGCGGCCCTCGAGAAAGTGAAGCAGGCAGAAGTCCAGTGGATTCCTGCAGAGTGGATTTGCTCTTCACCAACAAAATCACGGAGACGTTGTGGTCAATTGGACAGCTGGATTTAAAGATTGAACGTAAAGGACAACAAAAATGTTTCTTGATTATATGTAGTTTACCTTGAACATGCATTTTTGTCATATTTTAAATATTTTTACGTTTGTATACAACTCCTGTGATTACCACAGTTTTTCCATAGTGTCCCTTAGTGTGTATCTAATTAGGCAAACAGAATCCATCTCTCTCCCTCTGTCTGTCTATTAGACAGTTTTCTTCTGTTGGCATTTGGCTAAAAAAACATTGGCCCGCAGGACAGAAAAGAAGAAGAAAAGAAAAAAGCTTGTGGCTGAGTGTAATCCTTCCCTGCCAAATCGCAAACATCAGCATGTAATTATTCTGACAGCTGCTGCACTTCAATTAACTGTAATGTACACCAGAGAAATATTATTAGTAGCAGTCAAGGAGGCATTGGGCCAACAACATGCTGTACAAAATAGGGACACAGACAAAAGAAAACTGTTAATTAAAGACTGCAGATGAAGATGGGAAACATTTTTTTAATGGCTGTTAGTTTCAGAATATTGTAGATGAAAACTATTGATGCTTCAGCATGTGTGTGTATGTTTCACAATTATTGTACTGTACACGCTATAGACACTTGGATGTTAAAAGTTGTTTTAAGGGGTTGTATTTTTAAGCACTAGTAATCAACCCCATTATGGACCATTAATTGTAAAGAAGGCTTTTTTTAAATACACAACCATATTGAAACAATTATGAATAATTGGCAAAAACTCCCATTTAGTGACACTCCATTAACAAATACTCATATTTGAGCCTCACAGCTGCCTGACAGGTGCACATTCTACTGTTCTGCATCACACAAGCTGCTTAATCGTATTATTATTGATGGCTGCATTCCGCTACATTCATGGTGTTTCCTTCCTCTTTTTGGATGCTGTGTTCAATTGGGTGTGAAGGAGTGTTAATGTGTCTATCATGTCTGGTTTGGGAGGAAGAGGGAGCAGTGTGATGTGGGGAGATGGTGATGGCTTTCTAGGGACTTGGGCCTTAGCAGACGTACAGAGAGAAAGTTATGACCACACATAAAAGCTTACTGTAAAAGCATAGTGAGTCCATGGTGGATTAGGCTGCAGGGAAAAATAGCACAGCATTTTATTTTACAGTTATTTATTTTACTTTGGCAGGCTTATTGTCGGTGTTAAATAGATGAGTGGAGATGTACTCAAAAACTTACAAACC
Organism: Etheostoma cragini; assembly: GCF_013103735.1. Lineage (NCBI taxonomy): Eukaryota > Metazoa > Chordata > Actinopteri > Perciformes > Percidae > Etheostoma > Etheostoma cragini. Next base: position 7,499,448 of record NC_048418.1, on the reverse strand, counting down.
AGACTGTCACAACAGTCGCACGTCTGCCAAGCTTGAAGCCTGATCTCGGCCAAAACGTGGCAGTATAACTTCATCCCATCCACCACTGAGAATCTGCAGGCACCCTCTGAGATCATAACAATGCCATTTAAGACACCGGAGTGATCCAATGAAAACCCACCGTTTTATGTTCACTGAGGCTCCAACTTCAAACATTACACAGCAGTATGATGTCAATTGGTCTCGGCTAATTTGGCTCAATCATGTAACTGTCTATTCAAAGTGTGTAAAAATAAATACGACTGATGTTAAACAATATCTCCATCGTTGCATGAAATATTCATAACCTGCAATGCGGTAAGGCACATGCTGAAAGCACATGGGAGTTAATTATAAAAACCTAAAGCACGAAGGGGGAAAGGTTTTCAGTTCAGTAAATAGAAAGTCATCTACTGATTCATATTTCCTAACACTGACACATTAAAGCCAGACTACGTAACTTTTGAAAGGAGAACTAACACAATGTGTCTCTAACTAATGACCAATTGAACTCATTAGCAATAAAACGCAACCTTGATACACTCAAAGTCTATGGCTTTATTACAAAAGTCAAACAGAAAGTGAACACACCTGACCTGAGACCAGAAGACATGTTTGTTATTTTCTGCTTCTGGTTCTCTCGCAAGGTCACCCAAATATGATGTCTTTAGACCTGCAAAACTATAAACACAACGCTGACAGTTCAGCACCGTGCAGAGTTGTTATTGCACGTAGTAGCAAACAATTTGCATATTCATCACTCTATTGTTTGCTTTGTTTTAGTATACACCAACTCCTGAGCCAAATATCTGGTTCTTTAGTTTAAAGAGCTTTTTTACCTTCGCCATCAGGACTCTGAACCACTTCTTCTACCCCCCCCCCCCCCCTCCCTTCCTCACAAGCATTACCCTGATTGTGTGCTGTTGTTGTCCATTTATGTGTTTGTGATGTAGAGAATAACATACTGTACCGAAAACAAATTCCACCGGCCTTGGTCGCGGGGCTAATAAACAATCTATCTGTCTATCTATAAACAGTGTAATCTAAATGTTCGACAATGTTCACCAGATGGTTGCCAACATCAGTTTCTTTGTTGCTGGTTAGGTATTATACAGTAGGTTTATTTAAAAAAAACAGCTGCAGCTGGAAATCAGCTTTAACTGAAGACGTCTTGGTAATTTAGCTGTAATTAACTCCTTTGGTCACAGTAAAAGTCTTGGCGTATACAGCAGCAGCATGAACAGCATTTGGTAAGTATTATCAAAAGTCTCTTATTCTTATGAATTTGGCAAAAGTTATACTTGAGGGTATTTGGGAATACGATTATTTTCTCCAAAACACACTTAATAGTGATGTTTGGCTCTTTTGGCTTGAAGTTTGTGAACCTGCAAGACACACACACACGCACACACACACACACACACACACACAGACACACACACACATAACCCAAACAAGAAGAGATATATGTCCTTCCACAGTGTTTTTTACGTGTCTCCTGGCTGCCGAATGTAGGTGTGTTCCAAGCTAATATCAACAGTCCAGCCGGTGAACATATCACAGAGGGACAGGAGTAAATGGTGTGTGATAGCATGTAGCATTCTCCTGCTACTGCTGAGGAATGTAAGCCAGGAATTTACTGCACCTAACGGGGATGCTTCTGTTCCATGTGTTTTTCTGCTTTGAAACCATTGAAACTCGACCCCCCACCCCCAAACCAATACTGCTGAATTATGAAGAGGGGCGAGAGTTATGGAGCCCTTTAATAATTTTAACGGTTAAACAAGTGTTGCTCGGAATTTAGCTATAACCTTCAAAAGTTGGCTGTAGGCAGGAAAAACGCATTTATCACATATTTACATAAAGATTATTTACTGATGCATGGAAAAGACATTATCACTGTGCTATATCCAAACAAGAGGAGAGTTTGGATGTCAAGAGGAAAAACATACAGGGATGACAGTTAAAGTTGAACCACAGTCTTTGAATACTGGGCCCAGTGCCAGCCTGTGGTCATTTAGTTCCCCTAATAACGACGCTAAGCTTCTTTCAGAGCCACTTTTTGTAATTCTTTACAGTCCTTGTTGCTTCAAAATAGAAACAAACATTTACAAATATGAGCTTGGATTAGCGCTGCTTGCACTGCAGACAGCATTATAGATGTACATTTCTGACACTCAAATGCACACGCTGACACACTTTCTGACTTAAACATTAGTGTATTTAGGCGAGGATCAATTTTATTTTCTAGTGTTTGTGTTAACTACACTGGAAGACAATTTGTAGGCCTACTGAAATCCATTTCAGCTCAGCAGGATTCACTGCTGAACATGAGGCACAGTTTGGTGGTTTTGCTAGTTATTAGCAACCATGCAATTACACCCATAAATTTCCAGAATCCCCTAGTAAAACATGCATAAATATCTGCTGACACGATTTTTGGTGAAACCGCAAGAGATTCATACGGCATGTAGAAAATATGAGAGCATGTCGGAGTGCTTAGCACAGCCGTCACAACCAGGCAAAGTCTCACTAGTAAATCTGATGACCACATTTGCAGATATTCATGTGCAGTATTTCTCTTATCCTGGAGTGCTACCGAGGCTGTCGCTCTGCAAGCTTTTCCTCACAGAGCTCTCCAGAGAAGGGATTGGAAGGCGGGATAGCCAATGGGCGACTGAGCAGCAGGTTATTTGAACTCTCCTCACACAGCTCCACCAAACCAGACAACATCCTCTGACTTTTCAAACAATTTTCTCTCTCAAGAGTCTGTCATCGTCTGTGTGCTCAGTCGCTGCTCCCGTGGGCACAGTAAGTAAGTAAGAGGAAGGGACACTTTTTTCCTTTTCTTTTTTGTATTACCTTTTACATCGAGTGTATCCGGGATGGGAACCTGCTGCTTCTATTTACATCTGGAAGTCAACTGATGCACCTGTTGATCGAGGAAAACGCTCTGTTTTACAATGGACAAAGTTGCTGAGATGAAGTCTGACAGTCGGCTTCATTTTGAGGACAACGTGAGATCAGAGGAGAGGAGCAGACTGAACTGTGTAGACTTACCCCAGAGCAGTTTAACAGACGGACAGAACGCAGACCTGCTGCAATGCCGGGAGACCAATGACGACAGCTCTCCTATCAAGTACAGAAGATATGGGTACGCCCTTGTTGTCTATGTTGGAAATAGAGTTCTAAACTGTTAAAATGGGGTTGTCTTTTGTATTACAGTTCTAATATGTATCCTAAAATACAGAATTTGAGATAATTCCCACACCTGACATTATGTCATGGTAAAATGTTTTTGTTCTGCCTTTTCATACATAATAAAATAGTTCAGAGGGGATTGTAGGCAGTCTTTGTGCATCTATGAGGCAAGATGTGATTCCTCTAGGTCTCGTCTGGGTGGGGTCAAAGTTCGCCACAAGAGACAGGTGCTGCAGGACATGGCCCGACCGCTGAAACATTGGCTGTACAAACACCGGGACAACCCCTACCCCACCAAGACCGAGAAGGTCCTGCTGGCTCTGGGCTCACATATGACGCTAGTGCAGGTGAGAGACAAGCTTGTGGAAGAAAGCGGGGATGGTGGAATGAAGGAAAAGTGACTTCAGGGATGTGTTGATTTTGAGTTTAGTAGGTTAAAAAATAAACTAAAAATGAGTTATTGCTGTTCTATAACAAGGTGCATCTGTGCAGGTTTCAAACTGGTTTGCAAACGCCCGGCGGAGGCTGAAGAACACAGTGAGACAGCCGGACCTGAGCTGGGCCCTGAGGATCAAACTGTACAATAAATACATCCAGGGGAACGCTGAGAGACTGAGCGTGTGCAGCGATAACACCGAGTCAGATGGTACGGGCTACAGAATCAGTTTAAAATGTGTTTAAGATCATTTCTCTTCCTTTTTATCAATGGAATTATTGAAAAATTCCTAGACTTAGAAACGTTTTGACCAGTGAAACAGCAGTACTTACTTATCATGTAACTGCAAGTACAACATGAAACAAGTCACAGTTTTGTTTCCATTGCTGCAGATGAAGAGTGTCCCTTAGAAGCTCCGATCAGCCAATCAGACTTTGGCAGGTCGTCGTCCCACAAGAGCGTAATGGAGAAGCAGGGCAGCGTGCTCGCCATGGCGGACTCCGCCAACAGTGACGACAGCGCGTCGCCTCCATCCAAGTACAAGAGTAGTTTACTGAATCGGTATCTGAACGACACCCTGCGGCACATGATGGTGGCGAAGGCTGACGGCGTCACCTCGACCCGCAAGAGGAGGACCCACTCCGAGTCGTTCAGCTCCAACGAGTGTGATCGAGATGTTGGATCTCCTGCGTCGTCCTACGAAACAGAGGCCAACTTTGTCTACCACATGGGTGAGAGATGCCAGCGTTTGTCACCGTGCAGGACAATGTCACACATATCACACAAGCAGAGATTAGCCTAGTGTTCTTACTTGAGAGGAAAATTCCACTTTAACACAGACACAGCACTGAATATGTGTAAAAAGAATCAGGGAAAGCATGTGATAATGCAACCTAGAGGGTGAATTGGGAGAAAAAGAGATGATAGCACCCCCTGTCCACAGAAATCAATAATGCATCTTCCTTGTTAATTGCAGATTTATGTTGAATGTCAGGTGAAATTACATTTTAACTACCCTGCTTCCCCTCAGTTCCTTTTTAACACACCACAGTGTACAGTAAAATAAGAACAGACTGAACAGAAACGTCCACGTGGTCCCACAGAGCTCCCTGACATTAATAAACCTCTGGCATTCCACTGAAAGTCAGAAGCTCTGAGAGATTCAATTATAAAGTTACAGCGAATCTGGGAGGGAGTTTGACACCTGGGTGCCCTTTCAGACCTATAGGGAGCCCAGCGTACTGACAACCCTTGAAACCGCTAGAGGTACATGAGCCAAAGCCTTTACAAACATTACTAATAAAGACTCATGCAGATGCTGAAATCCCTCATTTTAAAATTGGATGGAGCTCACGCTGGCTGCCGTTGCACACCGCAAATATCATTTCCATATACTAGAATGTGCCATTTGTTCCGCTTCAGCTTCTTGCCATGGTGGAAATGTCCGGTCCAGTCTCAAGGACAATTACAGAATGTCTGAGACTTTATTCTTCCCAGGGTGAGAAGTGAGAACCTCAGCCAAATGTAGAAATGGAGCAGTCTGTCAGTAAAGCGCTGAAGAGTCATTCGTAGAGCAACAGTCAGAGAGCTGCCACTCATCTGGGAGTCTTGGCAGGGCCAGATCACTAATATCCATCTCTCTGAGGGTGTTGCTTCCCTGACCCATGTTTGCTTTGGCAGGCAGCTCCTACCAAGTGTTACTTTCCTACTCAAAATTAATAGAAATGTAAGCTAAATGACATTATAAGAATTTTGAAAAGATTTTTGAAACCAATTCTACTCTTTAGCATTTCTCATCAGTTTCACTCTAAAGATTCAAACAGGCAAGCTTTAAGTTCCTTTTTTTATTGTTTTAGAACCATTTCCAGGCAAAAATTACATCCCGGTTCCAGTCTAAAGATCATATATAATAGATATATAATGGATATTTTTATAGTCTTCGACAAGGCTTAATCTGTATCCTGGAAACATATGTTAACCTCAAATTGGTCTACAAATTAGGAAATTGAATAATTGGGATTATTCATCATTTTAACAGGCTTCTGCTATATATTGAACCAGTGAAATGGTATATCGTATAAAGTGTACTGTCTAACCTAAACTATTAAACAAATATAACATTATTTTACAGAAGTTTTAATTAGTTTTTATATCAATTAAACAATGATAATTCAAGGATTCTCATTTACCTTATTACTTTTATTCACTGTCTTGCCAAGAGTTAGCCATGAGAAGATTTGTTAACCACAGCCAACAACAGGTTAGCTTTGCGTAGCTTAGCATAAAGACTGGACAGAGCTGAGCGCAGTAACTTCCTGGAGTCTCCGCTGGTTGCTTTGCATTTGTTTCTGGTTGTAGCATAGCATACTGGTAGCTGAATTTTGTAACCTTTGAAGAGAGACAGGCTAGTTGTTTCCCCTTGCTCTAGTCTTCGTTCTAAGCTAGGATAGCCGACTGCTGGCTGTAGCTTCATGTTTACTGAATAAATACAGCCTGCAAACGGTTAGCCTAGCACAGCTCAATTACTGTAAACAGCTAGCTTGGCTTTGTCCAAACATAACAACAAAGTTACCTACCAGCACATTTTAAGTTCACTTATTAACATCTTGTTTGTTTTATCCATTTAAAAAATGTAGTTCTTAAGTGGGGTTGTGTGCCAGGTTTTAGATTGGCGCATAAACATTTTTCGTTTTGATTTTGTACAGATAAAAATAATATTAACTGAGGTGTAACATGTTAATTTGTAAACATTAGAGCTGCTTGAGTAGTAAGCTGTTTTTTTAACCTTTGGACAGAGCCAAGATAGCTGTTACCTCCTGTTTTCAGTCTTTATACAAAGTAAGGGAAGCGAGCCGCGCACTAGTGCAAATTAGAAACCCGACAAGGACCTCAACGCGAAGCCGAGGTCTCCGAAAACGGCCAGAAGAGAGATAATAAGCGTATTTCCCCAAATGTTACACCATTCCTTGAAACACGTTATTGCTTACTCAAATCAAACGTCTTTTGGAGTATTTGGGGGTTTCTTGATGTCGTAACAAACTATGTGGCAAGCACTGTTTGTGCAAACTTTTAATGTATCCCTGCTGGTCATATTAAGGGATACTGCAACCAAGTACGGCTCCACTGTGGAGGTGAGGTGGAAAGTCAAGTTGCCAGATTCATGACAGCCACCAACATTAACACGTTTATACTCCACCCGTGAGACAGCTAAAAGTAAACCTCATATGAGGAACTGATAAGTGATGCTACTACACAGTGTCATACAAGGGCACTTTAAACATATCAGTCTGAATCCCACAGGCAGTAAAGGCCTAATGGAATAGTATAGTGATGTCACTATTTTCTGTACAGGAATGTGAGGATGTTTACACCATGTAATATGGTACTCGCATTGGCTACAGTATTTTCCTTATAACGGCTGGAGAGTCATAAATGTGTCCAGAATCATGTTTTTATTAGACGCAGAATGACAAAACGCCTCGCTGCATTTTCCACCCATTTGGTTTCAAAGGAAAACATTAATGCAATGGGAGTCTCTTGTTCGCAAATACATATTACATGTTACATGAGACAGGATTGGTATAAATAGAAAGTCAAATTCCACATTCAAAAAAGATCTATGTTTAAAACTAATTCAAATATGCTTATTCACTTTCTTGCCAAGCTTTAGAAGGGAAGATGGTTACTGGATGGTAAATAGGAAGCTAAAACCAGCAAGCAATTATCTTAGCTGATATAGCTTAACAAGTGCTATGTCTGGAGTCTCCACTGGTAACTTGTTAGAATTGAACAGACTAAGCTAACCAGCTAGCTCTTATAGTATTTATTCAAGCTAAGTAACAGTCTCCTCCAGCTATAAGTTTAGCATACTGACCCCTGTCCCTTAGATATGAAGCTTGAGCCAGGAGGAGCTTAGCTTAGCACAAAGAGTGGAAGGAGGGGGAGAGAGCTAGCCTGCCTCAAGTAATATGTGCAGTCGGTGTGGAAGTACTCCTGACAAAACAACCTTTCAAAAATTTTTATTGACATGCAAATTAATTGCAAAAAAAAAATAGTTGAATTTCGTTACCTTCAAACTAGCCGTTTGGCTTTCATTGTTTGTGCTAAGCTAAGCTAACCAGCTGGTTGCTGTAGCTTGATTTTAAGTATACAAACATGAGAGTGGTATTAATCTTCTCATCTAACTCTTGGAAAGAATGTAAAACAGAGTAATTCCCAAAATATTGAGCTATTCCTTATTTGTAAATAAACAAGGTTTGATGTACAGTGAGCTCTCACATGAAACTATAACTATACTGCAACACAATGTCAAATAAAAACAAAGCAATCAGGAGCTTCATTACCCCTGGTAAAATGTATTTGTAACTGATCCCTGTTGTGAATTTTAGACTCACCAGAGATAAAACAATGTTTTTTCTAGGTAATAAATACAATAGAGGTACTAAAGTACTTTCTTGGCTAACCATGTAATGGCTAAAGAAAGAAATGCTCAGGGACATTCAGAAGCAAAAAAGTATACAACTGAAAAATGATTTACTATCGGCAAGTAGTTGATATTGGCTCCAGCCTGGCTAAAGAAATCCGAGACGGGATGTTTCGGGCTGTTAGCAGACTGTGTTTCACACTAGGCCTCTAAGTTCCCTGTCTATGGTTCTCTATAAAGAAAAATCTGTTTTTACCAGCTTCTATTTGCTCCAATAAAAAAGGCATTATTCCAAAACTGAAAATAAGTTCTACATACTCAAACAGAGTCTGTGTAAGCAATATAATGCTACTTTAAAGTCCTGCTCCTACTTCTAAAATTGTCAGAGATATACTGTAGTTTCAAATTAGGGCATTTAGAGAGAAAGACCCTTACTTTTTTTTTAAAAGATTTTTTTGGGTGCATTTTTTCCTTTAATAAATAGTGACAGTAGATAGACAGAAAAGGTGGGAGAGAGATGAGGGATGACATGAAGTAAAGGGTCGCAGGTCGAACTAAAACCCGGACCGATGCAAAGGACTCAGCCAACATGGGGCACGCGGTCTTGCTGGGTGAGCTAGAGGTTGCCCCTGATCCTTAGCTCTTTCACAGATGTGGCGAGGTTCTCAGGTGTTCGTTTGTGAGCCACTCCCCTGGATGTTGGTATAATTGAATCAAGTGCTCTGGCTCTGGTCAAATAAAATGGAGATGTGCAGGGACAGCTTTTGGAAAGCAATAACACATAGTAAACTGGAACAACTTTACAGGTGCTAGCAGAGCTTTGGAAACCATTTGTTTTGGCTAAAGTAGCTAAGCACTGGCAGACTTGTGCACTCAGTCAAACCTTTCTGGCACCATAAAACACATCCAGAGAGACATACTGGACAAGTAGTAACTGTACACAAATGTAATATTCAGAGATGCCAAAACTTGCATTTGGGAGCACCTTGATGTGAACAAACACACACACGCCCTTAACCCACGCAGAAACACGATCACCCCTGAATACACACATACTCACTCACATGCTGTAAATTAAAACTCTCATGCATTACATGTATCGCTAACATACAACCATAATGTTATCCAACATTGATTATCCTGTAACTATTCTCTGTTTGCAATTACACTGCTGTAAACTGATTGCTTCGCATATTTAGGTGAGCCTTTTCCTTCTCTTTTGCAGACACAATGGACTATACCCCAACTAAATGTGACAGGTAAGTGTATTTATTCATTGTTTAATCTGCATTTGAAACAGGTGTTGGCACTTTTAAACTTTCATCAGCTTGAAAAGTAATACTAATCATAATAACTCTTGGAAGTTGTTCTTGAAATTGAACCCCCCCTCTAATTCATCCTTATTATTCTGGCTTTTTATAACAAAAGGAGAAGCAAATGCACCATTTCTGCTTTGGAGTTCAAAAAATGGCTCTTTAGCGGATTTTTGTCAAGAGGTGAGATGGTATTTAGAATCTATTTCATTTACAGTTGTCTTTTTTCTTCATACATTCACAGACAACAGCAGCATGGCCGAGGCCAGCAGAGGCAAGAGGATCAGAGCTGGAGGGAGATCCACGCCGCCGTTGCTCTGACCAGCTTGGCCCAGGGAAAGAGCTGCACAGAAGATCAGAGCAGTGTGACAGTGTCCAAAGCTGGCACGGGGCAATGCTGCAACCCAGGGTCCTTCTCGGTTACGAGGACCACTATTATGGACAGGATGTGTGTCTCAGGACCCACCGCCGCTCTGAGGCAGAGCTGCACCACAGGGCCCACTCTCACCAACCGCATCATCCAGAAGTCCTCTCATATCTCTGAGGTCCAGACTGTTAACGTGGCCCTGGCAAACAGTGTGTAGGCATTTAATTTAAGCATCTGGTCTATCGTTCCATATAGGAATACCAGATGCTTAAGTGCCTTGCAATATCTGTACAGCCTCTGTTATTTTGTAATGCTGATAAACTTTGACGTTTAAATAATTTTTACTTTGTAAAATGGAAAAAGTAACCTAACGCAGTTGAATATTTTCTACTGTTATTGCCATGTTTCTAATGTCTTTTGCCATCTATTGCCATCTGTTGCAGTAAGTTATATTAACTTCTATGAGACCGGATTATCATCCAATGCTAAAGTTTGACAGCAGCTATTTGAATAAACCTGATGGGAAATCTTTTGACCAGTTGTTTGCTTTAAAGCATTGCTTTGCAGTGTCTGAAGCAGTTATACTGAACTGTATTTAGTTCTAGTTTTCATATGTGCAATTGTGGGTCTTGCAGTTTCATTTAAATTGATTTTAAAAGGTTGTAATATAGGCATAAGGATGGCATAGTGGAAAGAGCAGGGAGACATATCTTCAAGTGGAGTGCCAGTTTTTCTGATGAGCATCAATCCAGCATAAGATGAATTCAGAAAAGGTTGGTGACCAAATTTTTGTATTTGCTAAAATACATTTCAGTAAATCCGCACAAGTCAATTAAATATGATGTAAGAGGCTGACTAACATAGGACATAAACAATAAAGCGTCTATTATCAAAAAAATTGAAGGGTTGCTCGTGGTGATGAACCCACATAAAACCCAATTACTGCTGCTTTTTCCCCTCAAGCTTTTTAGTGTCTATTAACTCATTTTGGGAGTTTTCTGGCCCACAAGGTAACTGTTTGGTTCCCTTTCATCGTTTGCTCTAAAAAACAACTGTATGCTGACTTTTTAGCACCACACAGCCAACATACAATGTTAGCAAAAGATACTAGCCATTTAACATTTAACTAGCATTTAGAAGCTAAAAAGCCAGCTAAATATTGCACTTACATTTGTCAGGTCACCATAAATGCAATTCCAAATGAATGCTAATGTTGCTCCATGTTCTAACCTTACAGTATGTGTAAGGCTTCTATAGCTAACAGCTTCTTATACGAACTGAAAAAGTGAACGCAAATTTAAAAAGTGACCTCTGAAGTTTCCACTGTCCCCAAAAGGCCTTAAGGTCAGTTAATGCAGGTTCAGGATTTTGGATAAGTTCCTGCTGAAATTGTGAAAGCATTGTAAAGAAATATAAGATAAGCTGTTTACAAGTACAACGGAATGTCTGTCTTAGAAACAAAATCCCAAACAGCTAACATCGTCATGAGAGGTGAGAAACACGACTGTCCTCTGTTTTTGATGTTAAGCATTAAACACCAAATGAGATCTCAGGAATTTTTTGACCTCAATCAACTGCCAAAAACTTATGTTATTGGAAAAATGGAGAACACAATAAGCCACAGGAGAACATCTGATAGAGACTTGTGGTGAGCGTCTTCCATCTGGGGACATCCTGACACCAAACATAAGCTTGTAATCACACTCAGTCCTCCGGGGCTATTTTACAAAACATGATTAACAGGACTTTTCCACTCCCGGTTTTGGTCTGTTTTTTGACATTTTGTGCAAAGAATGTTTTCAGTCTTGCATGTACGACAGGCTAGTCATCAACAAAGTTTTATGGAAAGAGCAACTCAGTCCGGTTTCCACTGTAAGCCTGCTTTTGATTAGATGGGCTTCTACACACGGAAATGTAATGGCAGTTCTCAAATGGCAATTAAACAATAATTAGTCTTGAGTGACGGCATCTCTTAAGGTTATCATTTATTTCAGTTTGAAATGAGCGTTACTGGACCACTCAAGAACATGTCATTCAATTTTAAGGCAGATATTAATTTAACATATTGCTTATTTAAATCATAACAGGCGCACAGCAAATGCAACAGGAAAAAGTACAGCAAGGTCAACATGATTTTAAACAAGAAAAAAAGAATTCAAACAAATAGCAACGATACATCAAATCCATACTATACTTTAGAGCGGAAGGAAGGAACAAAGCTCTTAGGAATGCTCTCATACTATAGATGTGTGAGTAATGCCTTCAATAAGTCAGTGGGACATTATATGGCCCACAGCACCACACAGATATGGCTAAATAAATGAGGAGAAAACAAGCGTTTAAACCTTTAAAAAAAGCTTGCCATTTTGCCAGATCAGATCAAAGCTGTGAACTCAAGTGTCTAAAAGAGCATATTATATTGAGAGAGCTCATGTTACTGTAAATTATACACTTTTAGTGTGAAAGTTATGGTCCTGATCAGACATGAAAAGACAAAGACAGGTTTGGTTGTAGGAAAACCTAAAAGACAAAAGATGGTTACTTATCTTGCATATTTCCATGCAAAAGAGGAAAAACAAACAAAAACAGGAAATATGTTTATTTTAAAGCACTGAATTGTGATGGAAATCACCCTCAGGCGAATAATAATTGCATTAACAGTAAACAATGAACTGGTGTCAGTAACTGGGGTCCATTGGGACATGTCTTATTTGGGAGCTTTCACAGTGTTGTGGTGCATAATGACAGATCACTCACATTCCAACAACTAGGCTCTTCCGCCACTATCCTCAATCCAAGTGATGTGTTATAGAAGAACTTGATGAACATTTACTTTGCAGCTACATAGAAGTTGACATTTACAGCTCCCAAAGCATAAGCTGGGAACTTGAGGGGACATCTGTATTGATTATAATAGGTTATTTGGGGTAGAATTTGACAAGCTATGTACTGTAACCTACAAATTGGTTCATATAATAGGCACTATGCTATTAACATGATGCCATGATGTACAGCAGAATCACTGCTGCAAATAAGCTAAATTCAAACCAGACGTGTACTCGTATGATGTACTTGGCATGGTTATGTCAATTTAAAACACTATACTTCCTTATGTAAGAAGCAATTTTTGTATGATCCTTTCATTCATGTTTTAAACAGAGAGTAGTGACAGATGTTTGAAAAGTAGGTGTGCAAACAGCTAAGTCCTTTCGACTTAAAGAACTACTCCAACAATAAACCCATCCAGTTCCCTCTCTTTCTCTCAGTTTCTGGTCCGTAGTCTTTCCTATCAGGTGGTTGCTTTTTCTTTTGGTTCAGGTTCAGGGTATGGAACAGTATCCTCCACATGCCCTGCCACTGCCCTGCTCCTGCTCCCCCAGACGGACCCTCTGACCCTGGTTTTCACTCTCCCAAAGCCCCGGAGTCTGGAGGATCTTCTCCACAAGCTCCTCAAAGGCACACTGGACTCCATCTTTGGTCTTTGCACTGGCCTCTGTACAAAGGGAAGAGGGTTACCAAGATTTGTGGGATCAGCCAAACTGGTAGAACACTTTCTAATGTTAAGAAGAAGAAAAGCCTACACGTCCGCTCTAAAATCCAAAACAGCTTTCTTTTTTACAATATAGGAAAACTAATTATAGGGATTTCAAAATATCAATGTGTTGACAAACATGACATATAAAGTAAGGAATGACTTTATTTAAGAAGCCAGAGACATCCAGTGGGATGAAGACATCCTCACAGTGGATTAAATCGATGACATCTTCTTGTCCAACCCTTTTCAAAACCCCTTAATTTAGCCTTTCTGAAATGGAAACTCCACAGAAATGTTAACGTAATTTCCCAGAGTGAGGCAGATTGTAGATGAGAATCAGGAACATGTGTAGACATGGATGCGATAAATGAAAGCCCGCTAGATTGTAATCATAATGCAGTTCTGCTGGAGTGGCTGCATCTTTCAGCGCGTGAGACTCCGAAATGCCAAAGCAGTATAAACCACGCAACAAACCCAAAGTAAATGTACGATTTACTAAGTGATGTCGTTGCAGGTCTGATCTTTAAGTACAGCATGGTAAGCTGCAATGCTTATACAGTAAGTTTACAAGTTATGGCTCTGAGAGTTTAAATGACCATGTCGGATTTTTACTCTAACAAGGTAACTTACCAATAAAAAGCATGGAGTGTTTCCTAGCAAATTTCAGCCCCTCATTTCTGTCCACTTCATGGTCGTCCTGAAAACAAAATAGCACAAGTATCAAGTAACAAAGTACAAATACTTGGTTACCTTACTGAAGTAGAAATCTGGGGTATCTTTACTTTAGTGGAGTAATTATTTTAAAGCAGACTTTTTACTTCTACTCCTTACATTTTCCCACAATTATCTGAACTTTCTACTTCTTACATTTTTTTAAATAGCCTCGTCACCCCTATTTTACTTCAGCTTGTTTTGATACCGGATTGTCATTGTTGAAACAAAACAAAAAACTATCCAGATAAATCACACTGTCCGCCATTCATTTGGATGTACATTTACATTCCAATACGGGATATTGATAAACTTCCTATGAAGTTTGACTTTTTGCACCATTACAATACTTATAGGGATCAAGTCATCATATCTTCCGCTCCATGAAACACATGTTAAAGCTCAGTCAGTAGTACATATATATGATTCTTTATTCTATTTGCATTGTATTAAAATGTGTTCATTTTCAATGGGCATAAAAACAGGTGCATCCCAAATTTTTCAACATTAATATTTTTACATTATAGTCATTGTGGAGGTGGGGTAGTGCACTAAGCTTTTGTCCTTAATGGCATTTTTTCACTCCCTTACATTACTTTTATACTTTAAGTAGTTTTGAAACCAGTACTTTTACTGGAGTAAAAAGCTTGAGTTGATACTTCTAGAGAAGTCTTTTTAAACCCTAGTAGATATACTTCTACCGGAGTAATGAATGTGAATACTTTTGACACCGCTGCAAAATAGACATCCTATGTAATTTTCTCTTTGTGGAATACGCATGGTAAAAGATGAAATATAATGTCCCATGCAAGCTAAAGCAACACCAATAGCTGGAAAACTGGAAAGAGTGACAGACTCACCTGATCAATTTTGTTCCCAACCAGCATCTTTACGATGTCGTTGCGTGTTGTGTAGGTTTCCAGTTCATTCAGCCAGTTGTCAAGCTTGGTAAAAGTCTCGCGCTTTGTGACATCATATACTGTCAAAACCATGCAGAAAGAGAAAATGAGTTAGATATATTTGCTACAATTGTACTAACATATTTCTGTTAGTAATAACAATTTTAACAGGACACTGCAGTTATCTGACAGCTGTAGATTTGCAGTTTTTATCCAAAGTAACTTGCAGTATCATGTGTAAAGAAAGTGCAACAAAAACGTGTGGAGAGTGGATTCATTTTTTTTTTTTTTTATAGGAAAGTGAAAATTGTCTCTAGGCCAGATGTTTTTGTTGTTGTTTTTGTGTTTTAAAAGCATCACTGTTTACCAAGTATGACTCCCTGTGCACCGCGGTAGTAGCTGGGTGTCAGAGTGCGAAACCTTTCCTGTCCGGCCGTGTCCTAGAAAAGTAAAGAAACTTAAGATGAATGGAAGCAAAAGACTACATGACACCACAATTTTAAGGTACATTAGCCAGCATAACCACACTCACGGACTCTGACTTTGACATGTGTTCCTGATAAGTCTGCAAGATCTGTGAAATTGGCCATTGCTTGACAACTTTTGACAGACTTTTTGCTGAAGCCGTTTCTAAAGGGAATTATTCATAATTCTAATGTTAAAAACAGGAGTGACCATTAAAAAATAACCACAAAAACATAACACTGAAGCGCTAGCAGCATCTAATTTACAGAGTTGTGTAGCTTTTTTTCTTTGTAAATGTGCTTTTATTGATTTTGTTTTCATTTAATTAGATTGACAATATAACAATATTAACAATATAAAATATATGCAAATATTATATTTAAAAATAAGGAATGCCTGGTTGTGATGAACTACATGCAATATGAGCCTTGTACCTGCCTCTGCCCATGTTACATGAGACTTCACAAAGTGCTGTCCTCTTCCTCATAAAGTATTTTGAGCCCTCTGGCATCCTCCAGCACATGCACATTTCTGCTAAGAAAACAAATAATAAAGTCTATGGGAGATTATAGTGTTTTGGCCTAAGGTTATGGCCTCACTGTGTATGGTGTGTTTTTATTGGAAGCTAGGACTTTGTGTCTCGTCAAAGAAAGTTAAATCTGTTTTGTTTTTAGGGTTATAGCTGTACAATGTCGCCATCTTGTGGACAAGCCCTGTAGTTCCTAATGTTTTTCCTGACAACAAAGTATGGCTTAATGACTTCATTCTTACCCATATGGCGAGCTTTGCTTTGTTCCCATCTATTGCGACTGTCTTTACTTTGAAATCCACACCTGGTCAGCCATTAGAGAAAGAGAGACAGAGAAAAAAAAGAGAAAAGGCTTTAAATAGCCTGTTTTGAGCATTTTAGCAGTTTCCATACTTCTGTGTATGTGTTTATGTACATCTGTGTATGTGTATAAGTTAAAACCTATTGTCGCTGATTGCTCTGGGTCAAAGGTATCTTCTGTGAACCTCAGCAGGAGACTGTTAGGAGGAATAAAGATAACATGGAAATAAGCAGGGCATACAGCACAATAGGCTTTTGTGAGATCACGACAAGCTCTATAAGGATTTTCCTCAGTTACAGGAAGAACACAACAGCTATACAGCTGTAATGGTTACAATTAGGTAAGCAGTCTAATCTCTTATCAACAAACGACATAC
Organism: Etheostoma cragini; assembly: GCF_013103735.1. Lineage (NCBI taxonomy): Eukaryota > Metazoa > Chordata > Actinopteri > Perciformes > Percidae > Etheostoma > Etheostoma cragini. The sequence continues at coordinate 7,482,874 of NC_048418.1, read as the reverse complement.
CGGTGAAAAGTTTGTTTGTAATGTTGAAGTAATATGTCACCTAATTGTCAACAGTAGCTAAGTATTTGGCCCAAATTGGCAGAATAAGGACAACAACACTAGCAGCTAGCTGTAGCAACAGCTGCTGAGCAGTAGGGAATACATGTACATAACAAAAAGAATGTCAACATTCACAACAGGCTAGCTAACGTTAGCCTCGCTACTAACAGAGACAAACCTGGACTTTCCGACTCCACTTTCGCCAATTATCAACAGCTTCAGAGTCGTCAGCACGTCGTCATCCATATTCCTATATGAGCTAGTTTGACTCGCACTTGGGGGCGCTTTTATATGTGATTTTCACTTGTTTTTTAGGGCATCAGGCGGCTACTGTAGCAGCTCCAAAAACAGATGACAGCCTACTGAGCACGCAACTTCCGCCCAGCCTTGGACGCATGACGTAACGGAGGTGGACGAGGTCTGAAAATATGACGAAATTAAATGGAAAATAAAAATGAATGTTACTTATAGGTAGCCTACGTCATTATTGTATTCTTGTAGATTGGTTGGGTAGCTTTGTTTCTGAACTTTTCCTGCGTGTACATTAATGTAATTAAAGTTTTGTTGAGTTAAATTAGCTACGTTTAATTTCATGAAGAACAAAAAAAAGCCTACAAAACAATTTACAAAATGTCAAAAGTCATACGACCGTTTAGAGGTAAAAGTATGGAGTTTTAAAGTATTAAATGATAATGTTAGCATTCAAATTTTACAATGATAAAAAAAAAAAAAATTAATTTACAGGAGGGAATATTCTGAATTTGTAAGAAGTAAGTTCTGCAACATATACAGCTTTTTTATGTTTCTGCTCTTTCGTTCACTGTGTTTTGGATACTAAATTACTTAACAAAATGTGGTTTTGTGTTCATGGTTTGTATGTTTTAAACAAAGCCACATATTCTTTTGCTGATGTTGGCCGGTTACCCTGGAGCAGAAGTGGATGAGGGATTAGATGAGTTCAATGATTGTCAATTGGCAGGTAGAAAAAGTAAATAAAGATCGCCATTATAATAACTCTTTGTTCTGTGCCTTTGAAACATCCATCAATCTTCAAGGGCCCAAAGGTTTAATGTTACCTCAGCCATGAGAAGGAATTACCTGGGGGTTAGGCAATTGAAAACCACTAACAGTACTAACTAACAGTAAGTATTGTAATGGAACCAGTGAGCCATACTACACCACCTGTTCTCTTTGACTAGGCTCTTTGACTGAGTCTTTCCTCAAACCTCATCAGCCTCTGTTCCTCACTGAGTGGGCCAACCCTGTTATTATGCTAATCTCATCTCTTGGAAGGAGCTAAGAAGAGTCTGCAGCCCAATAAATACAGCTGGTTGTAAACACTCAAGGCCCTCACTAATGTTTGAAATTTCTGGGGAAAAGAGCGGCTCTTTTATATTTCACCCAAAAAGGTTTTGTACCAAATTGCAACCAGAAACTCGGATTTTAAGAGAGCACATTTTCACAGCTATGGGCAGAATACGCACGGATTGCATAGAGAGACTATTACGCATCTGCTTTGAAATGGTGGGTCATTTTATTGGATCTCATCCCTGGTGGTTCTTGATCATCCCCCTCATTCTCTCGGGAAGTCTGGGGAGCGGATTTTTGCTTCTCAAGGACCGAATGTCAGACGATATTGAAGAGCAGTTCACACCCGTCAACGGACAAGCCAAACTGGAGAGGAAATACATCCAAGAAATTTTTCCAGGAAATGTTTCCATGTTTTCACGTTTACGACTGAGCACAGATGGGAATTATGCAACTCTCATAGCTACAAGTGACAGGAACATTCTAACTGTGGAGTCGTTTCAGGACATCCTAGACTTAGACTTTAAAGTTAAAAATATGGTAGTGCAGTCATTTCAATATGTGGATGTCTGTGCTGAGGTGATGGGATGCTGCACCTCTAATTACATTTTAGATATTGTTGAATACAGTGCCAACAACATAGACAAAATCAATTTGACGTTTCCGTGGTATTACTCTAATTCTAGGAGCATTCCTTTATATTTAAATTTGGGGAGTGTGAAAATGTCCAAGGAGAGTTCAGTAGTTGAAAGTGCTAAAGCCATACAGCTCCATTACTATTTAGATGAGGACAACAAAGCAAAGACTGACCTTTGGTTAGAAAGCTTTATTCATTTGGTCTCAAATGTATCATCAACTTCCATTCAGGTAAGCAAAACATACCAGAGTTTTTGAATGATTATCTTTTTGCTTTTTAATTAAGTGGCTTCTGTTAAATGGCTTGATACTCTTTCTAGGTGTCATATTCCACCTCCATGTCAATGCAATGGGAATTTAAAAAATCACCAGCTTCCATCGTCCACTTATTCTCCATCACCTACGCCATTGCCATCACATTTTCGATCATATCATGTTGGAGGTTGGTAAAACATCTGCTGAACCATAGACCCTAGGATGTATTGCAGTTTTTGATTTCTGATTATCTTTTAGGTTGGACAATGTGAGGACAAAGGTGTGGGTGGCATCCTGTGGGGTGTTGTCCACAGGTCTGGCAGTCCTGAGCGGTTTTGGTGTGCTGTTGCTGCTGGATCAACCTTTTGTCATGACAGTTGCCTCCTGTCCTTTCATGATATTAGGTAGGTTCTTTTGAACATTCGGGTCTATAAAGTACCACTGTCTAAGGCTGAATCAAAGTTAGAAAGTAGTCATAAAACAATATTATTTCCCGATGATCTAAAAAATAAAATGTGCATTAACATTACATGGCATATAATAGTTTTTAGTCCATTATAAGACCAGATGTGTTGTCAAAAGACATGTCCATGTATCACAATCCTGACTTCTGATAATATACATTTTCATTTCATATCACATTCTCATCGCTGGATTAAGCAGATAGGGGGCCCCTGGCCAAACATTTGCTGTTGGGCCCCCAAAGAACAAACGTAATGCATACATAATGTGCACAATGAGGGATTACACAAATCAACTTTGAGAGACTGTTAATTGATTGCCATGATCAACGTAAATTTATGGAAGCCAATGAATGCCTGGAACAGACAAAAAATAAACATGACAACATAGCCTGCTTTTGAAGATGCAACGTAGTATGCAGAAAGACGTAGATCTGACAAAGGCCCGTTAAACTGACAAAGTCACGAGATAAGGACCCACCTCAGTTAACGTTGAACACAAAACAGAGTCCCATTTCCCCTTTTGAAAATCTCTTTCTTTTCTGACTTTTTAACCTAAAGGTATTGGACTGGATGATATGTTTATCATGATCTCTTGCTGGCAGAGGACCCGTGTTCTGGACAGCGTCCCCGCCCGGCTGGCCGACACCTACAAGGATGCTGCCGTCTCTATCTCCATCACCTCCCTGACCAACGCTCTTGCTCTTTTACTGGGCTGCTGCTCGCCCTTTGGTTCAGTCCGCTCCTTCTGCCTGTACGCAGGGATTTCTATTTGCTTCTGTTATCTGTACAGCATCACCTTCCTGGGGGCATGCATGGCTTTGAACGGACAGAGAGAAGCAGAGAACAAGCACTGGTTCACCTGTGCCAAGATTCCAGAAGACCTTCCATCCAGGAATTCCAAAGGTCTTAGTATATGCTGTGTTGGGGGGAGCTACGATCGAATGACAGAAAAAGAGGAAACTGACCCAATGAGTTACATGTTTGAGCGCTTCTATGGCCCAATGCTGACCCACAAATTGATGAAAGCTTTTGTATTTTTCATTTATGCAGGCTATCTGGCTGTAGGCATCTATGGTTGTTTTATGTTAAAGGAAGGACTTGATATCAGGAATCTGGCTTTGGATGATTCCTACATCATTGATTACTACAACAATCAAAGGCAGCACTTCTCTGAATACAGCTGTAACGTGATGGTAGCAGTGAAGCAGCCCTTCCCATACTGGGATGAGGATGAACAAAAGCATCTGCTCTCATGCATTTCAAATTTTGAGAGTTTGAATTATGTCAATGGCACTTTAGCCTGGTTTCTTTCCTTTCAACAACATGTAAAAGCATCCAATCTCAATATAAGTTCTCAAGAGACATTCCAAACATATCTGCGACGTTTCTTAGAACTCAAGCCCATGTTCAAACAAGACATCAACTTCACTGCAGACAATAAGATTCAGGCCTCTCGCTTTTTTATTCAGACACTCAACAAAGTCCCAACAAAGGACATGATGACTGGACTCAGGAAAACAGCAGAGGAATGTCCAGTAGAGCTACTGGTGTACCACCCTGCTTTCATCTACTTTGACCAGTACACCGTCATTATGGACACCACCATTCAAACCATCCTGGTGGCTGTGATCGTGATGCTGGTCGTCTCACTCATCCTGATACCCAACCCTCTTTGTTCCCTGTGGGTGGCCTTTGCAATTTGTTCAGTCATTGTTGGTGTGACAGGGTTCATGGCGCTATGGGGTGTAAACTTGGACTCCATCTCTATGATCAATCTGCTCATGTGCATTGGTTTTTCTGTGGACTTCTCAGCACACATTTCTTACTCTTTTGTCTCCAGCTCCCAGAGCGATGTGAATAAGAAAGCCATGAATGCATTGGCCCATCTAGGCTATCCGATACTCCAAGGAGCACTGTCAACTATTTTGGGAGTGGCGGTGCTGTCCGTGTCAGAGAGTTACATCTTTAGGACATTCTTTAAGATTGTTTTTCTTGTGATTACATTTGGGATGCTCCATGGCTTAGTGTTCATTCCAGTGTTTCTGACTCTGTTTGGAGCCTGTGGGAAGTGGTGTTAAAGTAGGGTTGTCCAGTTTATAAATTACCTTTTTTAAAGGCAAACTGAAATTTGAAATCTTCACAGTTTGTGTGTAAAGAAATATAATCTACAATGATACTGAAGCTATTTTTCAAAAGGTCACATGCATATTAATTACAATCTTGACCAAATAAGTACACATTAAAACACATGAAAAGGATGTATATTTTAATTTAGGGAAAAAATTAATTTCCGTTTGACTTTAATACTTATTTTGTGATTTTTTTCCTGTGTCATACTAATGGACAGAGAATTCTTATTCTCTAATTCCTAATGTATTATGTTTTGACATATCTGAAGGTGTAAACCTTGTGCATTTTGTCTAATTTGTTACTAAGGTATGTGCATTTTATGTTTTGTGAAAAAAATAAATTTTAAGTACACAAGATTTTATTTAGGCTTCATTTTATTGATCTCAGCTGCAGTAACATTCATTAACCATTGTGATCACATTGTACAAGCGATTTGTAAATCAACAGCAGACAGCCATTCAATGTTCCAGGCTAAAAGCATTACATCTATATACAATGTTACAACCCAATCCTATATACACACAGCTAGATAGTGTCTCAAATTTAAGCCAAGAAAACTAACTGAAAAGGGTCACGCTAAAAATGCACCTGCTGGTGGTGATTGATACGAGCTACAGTGGAAATGAAATGCTCAAAAAGCTAAAATACGGATTACATACACTGCTGCTGCTGTAACAATCCACAAATTGGGACGTTAAACATTTTAACACAGGCACAACTGCAAGTTTCTACCCACAATCTGTGTTGAAGAAATGTCCTGTAGTCAAGGACATCACTTTAAAATTAGACTTGTTCCAGCTCAAACTTTCTTTACACACAGAGCTGTGCCAGTAAGCACTGAACATTGGAATCTGTCTTCCACTGCAATGTGCAAAATGTGTTCAAACAGAAAGATATAGAGCACTAAATATGACAAAATGATTCTGCTTTAATGTAACGACAAAGGAGACGCCAATGGACAATAACCTGTCTTGTTTGTCAGATTAATCTAAAGATGGAGTCTTTTGCATTTCAACTCATTTGCGTTTACAAGAAACCCTGATATTTTGACTACAGCTTTTTGGAAGCTGAACTCAAGACTACTACTATAGCTACATAACACAGCTTGTACTTGTTGCATGCTTTTTGAGGTTAAGCAGCAGTTGTCTGTACACACAGAATAAATTAAATAAATGAAGTGAGCACAAGTGCATTTTCAATCAATACACATACAAGTGCTGAGACATTACAGTTTAAATTCCCACACTCCATCCTTTCAAAAGGAAAACAAAAATACACCTATAGTGCATTCCCAAGAAGGCCACCTTTAAAAATAGTAACAGGGACATATGCAGAGGGGGTCAGGAGAATGTATATACAGGATCTTCCAATCATCCAAGATACAAAGAATCAGGTGAAAAGACAAAGTGCAGCACCCGATTGCGACATTTTTTGGTGCCGAATTGAGAGGCCCACAAATAGAAGTCGAGAGTGTAGCCTGACCTTGAAGATATACAAGACAAATACCAGATAAGGACCCTGGAAGACAATTGACAAATAGGAGTTGAGATTGATTTAAAGTCTAGTAATAATTACAGAATTTGACCACATTTCAACTCAGTTTCCAACAACTAACATTAAAAAGGGAATCCTACCAGTATGCTTTCTACGTTTGAGGTACATAATTACATTCATGTATCATTTCCTCGCATCAACAGATGACCTGAGTAACATCCTTTACATTAGGCAAATAACCTGTTAACCTTTGTCGCATACAGTGAGCTTGTGCCACATAGAGGCAAGCAGCACTTTTAAGGAAAGTTACTACTTATCTGGGAATATTGATGAGACACAAAGGGTACAGAGTAAAGATATGACATAGTCCCATCTGAGTGCTTGTCAAGAGTCTTTGTGAGCGCAGGCCATCACTTCATACTTCTCTGATTCACTGACATGGACGGAGTCCATCCCTCCTTTAATGACCCCTGAGCTCTTAGAATCTGCCCCCTCCCCCCATTGCTAACCCCCAAATGTTGCAGTACCTGCTAGTTTCAACTGGCCTCCAGGGTCTTGCCCTCCAGGACTAGCTTTATCTCTTTGGCATCCAGTGTCTCATACATGAGCAGAGCATCTGCAAGGTTTTTGTGCTCTTTGGAATGAGTCTTTAGCAGGACTTTGGCACGCTCATAAGAGTCCTGGAGACAGCAAAAGAAAAGATGGTAAGAAAAAAAAAGGTTTTGCAAGAGCTGGTTCAATCGCTGAATTCAATGTTTAAAACATCACAAAGACCTTTAGTAACACCCTGACTTCATGCTCCACCGCCGCTTGTGTCTCTGGGCTCTGGGCTGTCATGTCAGTATAGGTCATCACACCCAACTGGAAGACAGGAAGACAAAACATATACATAGACTGCTATGCATGTGCAGTGCAAAAACTATGACCAGCCTTCCCTTTGTAAGTCCCATAAGTTAGCCTACCTTTTCACACATTCCAAATCTGGTCACCATCATCTTAGCAATTTTTGTGGCACTATCAAAGTCGCTTGATGCACCTGGAGAGGAAGAAATGACATGTTGCATTTACACATTCTAGCCTGCCAAACACCTTTATACACCTTACTACATTCTACACTTGACGTTGAAACATGTTTAGGAACACTTTTTTACCGGTTGTGATGTACTCATGGCCAAATATAATCTCCTCTGCTACACGGCCGCCCATACTGACGTCCATCTGGGCCAGCAGCTGAGAGCGAGTCTCACTCCAGCGATCGTTCTCTGGAAGCATGGATACCTAACAAGAGACATTGGAGAGGATGGGAAAAAGGGAACGAAAAATGAAGGGCATAAGAGGTAAACAAAGTTAAATGGAATGACTGTCTGCAGACTCTGTGTCAAATTATAATATGCAGAGTTTAGCCATTAACGTTTCCTTACGTGTCCTAGACTGGGGCCTCTGGGCATGATAGTAGCCTTGTTGATAGACATGGCATCTTTGGTGTAGTAAGCTACTATTGCATGGCCAGATTCATGGTATGCTGTGATGATCTTGTTCTTCTCATCTATTACTGCACTCCTTCTCTCAGGGCCTTGAAGATAAAAGAAGTATGAATGAATTTATTTTATTGCCTCATTCTCAACATGACTTTGCGAGTGACCCTAATTGTTATTAGAAAGCTTTTGCCATGTCCGATGAAAACACACAAACAATCAGGATAACTTAGGAGTAATATTGATCACATTATACCAACTGAAAAAGCTCCCTTATTACTCACCCATGAGGATTTTGTCTTTGGCAAACTCCAGCTCTTTCAGGGTGACCATGTCTTTTCCATCGACTGCTGCCTTCAGGGCAGCCTGGTTGACCAGATTTTCCAGGTCAGCGCCAGAGAAGCCCACTGTGCCCCGGGCAATAATGTTTGCCTCAATAGCTGCAGAGATAACACACAACAGCAACAAAGATCACACAGATAATCTAAGTAAGTCTAGGCCTTAGACAGGGGTAGTAAAAAGCAAACATTTAGCTTACGATGTCATATTTAAAAAAAGGAAAAGAAAAACAGTGCTGTGTGCCGCGCCAGTGTGTGCAGTGCTTGAGGACCACCAAACCAAAGTATTCAAACAACTGTAGGTTCTGTCTTACGATGCATTCAGAAAAAAAAAAAAAAAAAAAGGGATCTGATGATTTGCCACAGGGTTGTGAGGCTGGGGGAGTGTCAATGAAACTGCCCATATGTGACATCCGGTTGTGTGTTCTTTAACCCCCCCAATGAAGCACAAGGCTTTATATTTGTGTTCAGTCAGATCGCTGATAGATCTCAACGTTTCTGACCGCACTTGAAGGCAACTTTATTTCACAGGAGCAAGGGAAAGAAAAGAGATGAGCAAAACATAGTGAGTGATTTGTTGTTGCAGGAAACATTCAGTTATTACACAAACTCCCGGGGCGGTTTAGTGCTTGTGATTTTTTGTTTTTTTACCTTCACAGTGTTTTAAAACTTTCTTGTGGCAGCGAAAAAGGCAGTGGTGTTTCCCGTTAACTGTTTGGGATTTCACACACTGCCTCAAACCATAGCTCAAAAACCAGTTTGACAGCCGACGCTGGCTGTCTGAACACGGCCTTACAGTGGTCAAAAACATTATAGACCATAACAAAACATTTTATCAAAAACATTGTTTAGCAGATGTTGATCTCCCACCTGGATCCATTTTAATCTTCTTCAGATACCAGTTGAGGATCTCTGTGCGCCCTTTCACATCTGGTTTGGGGACAGTCACCTGCATGTCAAAACGCCCTGGGCGGATCAGGGCACTTAAAAAAACAAGATCATCTGGTTAGTAAAATACTGAAGCTGTGTCAGCATACACCCTGTGTCACTGCATCAATAACAGCCAATATTCAGTCTATTTGTAGTTATTGACAGGAAAAGCTGCGTCTCTGAGGGTTGTAAACCTTGACATGAATGTGCATGTAAGCTCTGACATTTTCACAGGCTACAACAAGAGAGAGAGGTAAACATACTTATCCAAAGCCTCCGGGAAGTTGGTTGCTCCAATGATGATCACACCTTCGTTAGGTTTAAACCTACAGAATAATATCACAGGGTACATGCAAGTCAGCGTCTGCAATGCGGCAGTTCTCCTCTTGCTTTCAGTTACATTCTCTCACCACAGCAATCTTTCTTACATTCTAATTCATAATTTGAGCCACAATGCAGTACTTCACTTATTATTTTGTCAACCAACACTGAACTGTACTGTGTGCAGTTAACATGATGAAAGACTCTTGACCACGCTGCAAATCCGTCTGTAAGACAGTTTGAAGGCAACCCCAACGTATTGCCAAATTTGCTTTAATCTGAATTATGACAACTCCTAAACTGTGAAATATGCAACAGATAATTTGAGAGATTACCCATCCATCTCAGCAAGTAGTTGGTTAATAGTCTGTCTGGAGTAAGGGTGCATGGGAGACTCGATCCTTTTCCCACCCACACTGTCCAGTTCATCAATGAAGATCACACAGGGAGCATTGGCTTTAGCCTCCTCTAGAAATAAGCAGTACAACAAATAAAAAAATAAACATATGTACCACAATGTAAAGCACGACAATTGTAATGTTGCTGCAATCATGCAGCCCTGCAGAAGTTTCTAAGGAAGGAAAAAGAAAAAGAAAAAAAGAAATCCTACTGAAAAGGTTCCTGATGCGGCTGGCTCCCACTCCAACAAACATCTCATCAAATTCGGACCCGGAGGCGTAGTAGAATGGCACATCTGCCTCTCCTGCCACAGCTCTGGCCAGTAAAGTCTTTCCGGTTCCTGGTGGGCCAACCAGTAAAACCCCTACAGTAAAGAGAAGAGGAGGAAGAATGAGAGAGAGAGAGAGAGAGAGAGATACACAAAAACAGATCTCTGAATGTAGTTGTGTAACTACCATCTCAGCTGAACGGTCATCATACTCATACTCATAAACATCCGTGCAGAATTTATAAAAACAAAGCTTTTAAAACATCTTAAAATGCACTGTGGAAGTCGGCCCTACCTTTTGGCAACTTTCCTCCCAATACTGTGAACTTCTTTGGGTTTTTCAGGAACTCCACAACTTCCTGCAGCTCGTTCTTAGCTTCTTCTATCCCTTTGACATGCTCAAATGTCACGTTTTTCATCTGCACAGGGTCCACTGCAGAGTCCAGGCCTGATGTGGTTCGGAACCGTACTATCAAATATGGTTAGATTAAAGTTCGAAATCACACTGCATGGCATGGTTAACACACACACACACACACACACACACACACACACACACACACACACACACACACACACACACACACACACACACACACACACACACACACACACACACACACACACACACACACACACACACACACACACACACACACACACACACACACACACACACACACACACACACACACACACACACACACACACACACACACACACACACACCAATTTGTCTGTAAAGAGCAATGGCTCAGTTATACCAAACTTAGTTATTTTCTTTGAAGGGTTAATATATGTTAATTATTTTATGTGCATAGATTAGTTAAGCAGGTAAAGGCTGAACTTTATTATTAACATTAACATTTTAAAATGTTAACGTATTGGAGGTGATCTCATGTATGACATGCAGCATGCATGAAAGTAGCTTTAGAGTAGAAAAGGAGCCTTTACCCGATATGAAGGGAGTCTTGGAGATACCATAGAGTCCAACCAGAAGCAGCGCCAGCAGGATTAGACGAGTCCTCCGGAGAGAGTCTGAACAGTTGGAGTAGGAAAACTATACTTCAGTACTGTTTAATGATTAATAATGGAATACCAATTGTGTGATTCAATTTAAGCTTGTTTGTTGCATTGCCTTGTGTGCGTTGCGTCAGGGCTTGGGCTTTCAGGAAACCCTCAGCAAAGCCCCTCTTGTAAGAATCCTGCTGTCCATCAGGTATGTTCTTGATCTTAATCAGGTTGTCTAGACTTTCAACTTCAACCCCCTTGTCACGTGTCAGGAAACCCTGCAGCACAAGGTAAGATTGGTCAGCAATATTCAGATAGGATGAAATTAAGTCTGTATGCTTTTAAATATATCTTATATACTGTTCAATGTTGTGTGGACTGCACGTCACATCTAAAAGGTGATATGAGGGGCCCGGGTGGTGAGGACTTATGGGAAACACCTTGGTATGACACTATGATATTGTGTGTCATGGGACCTAATATTCTCCAGGTGTATTTATTATGTTCCGTGCAAAGGAGAGCTAAAAAACAAGTCATGTAACCTTCACCTGTGACCTCTGGGGGGGCCTAACATAAGTTAAAGACCACCAAAGTGTGCGACTCTTAAGTTATTATAATTAAGTGAATGACAACAGGTTTTCCAGAGGTGAGGCCAAACAGTACAAATAAGTTTGTTAATCTTAGTGTTCAGTGAGAAGATTGTCTGTGCATGTTTCTGTGTATAAGGCTGTCTCTCCCGCTTTGCCGTGTGTGCTCTGTGTGACTAAAGATGCATTTGATCTAAAAACATAGGATTCTGTCATCTATGAAATTGTCTCCATCAATTTCCAGATATCATATTTACATCCCACTCTGCTTTGTAGGCCTAAAAAAACTTAAGGTGCATCTGCATTGCCTTTATTTTTAGATTCCTAAACCGGCAGAAGAGCTGGAGGCCCCTTTTGTGTTGGCAGCTGCTGTCAATTACAAACATTGCTGCATAATTGATAATGTTAGCTAACTAAATGGTAAGAAAAATAAAACACTATCTATGTAAGCCACACAATTATAGGCCTTTTGGTGACTCAGGTAGGCAGAACACCAATTAACAACTTTTCCTCAAACTTGTGTGCAGAAGATCCAATGGAAGACATACGTTTCTATTTGACTAGACAGCAGAGAGAAAAACTACAGTGATGGGATGCATTTCTACTCAAGAGCTGAATATTTTTCAACTTGAAATCTCAGCAGGCCTTGCATTTTACTCCAAAAAGTGCAATACCCTTGTCAGATGTCAAATGTTGTTGCTGGTCAGGAAATTCAGATTCTCAATACAACAAGCACATACAAATATATCCACAAGATGCTGAAAAAATATTTTGCTGATTTCAAATCCAGCTCTGTGTCATAGCAGTGTAAGCAGTGTGTTAAGATGAACGATGCTCCCCACCCCCATAGTCCTGCATGCATTGGCGCCACGGAGGAAAGCCAGACAATTTAATCTAAACACACTGCCCACAAATAGATGACAAAGAGCTGGTTTTGCTTAAGCATGTTAACATCTCAAAGTACTTACTTTCATAAAAGATGGTGTAAATCCTTCAGATTCCAGGGGGCTGTCGGGGGCCGACTGCAGTCGTCTGGTTTTGCTCTTTAAAGTTTTAAAGCCTCTGCTCGGGACCCACACTTGAAATATACATTAAGCACTTGCTGTTTAAACAGATTAAAAAGCTAACCATGTTTACACAACATATAACTTTACTAAATTCCCATAAGCATTACACCGTACATATACACATGGTTACCCTTACATTCACAATGTAAAACTAGGACACCATTGACAATTAAGTGGAATATTTGTTATTGTCTACGTAACGCTTTTTATAGTGTTGTCAAATAGCATACAAACCAATTAAATAGTAACAAGTGAATGCAAAGCTTTGGTTTAGTAGTAAACTATTACATACATCCATAGTTACCTGGCCAGTGTTGTAGCTCTGTACAGACAGACTGAAGAGGTGAAAGGTGCTGTCTGGAATAAGACATGGGCATTGCACCACATGAGAAGCCTGGGAACAGGACAAGGTTTAACTATTGAGATACTTAAAAAAAAAGTGTTAGTGGAGGCCTAGTTGCTTGTTAAAACAGTCAACAAGTAACTAAGCTAATCAAAAAGATGGGATTCATCAGAATATCGGGATGGATGCTTACCACCTCCGCTAACTAGAATCTCTGAATTCTATGCATTCAAATGAAACTTGAAAAATGAAACAACTGTTTTTACTTCTTGCAGATTGTGAGGTCCTGGCATGTTGTATTTGTTTAAGAGTTATGGCAAGGGGTCAGTCACGGGCACCAGCCACAGGCACACCTATTTAAGCGGTTCAAGGTACAGAATGGGAGGCCTCTTTATAACAAAGATGTACATTCTCACCATGCTTATTGAAGAAAAAGGAGTGTGTAGAAAGATGTGAGGTGTGCCAGGCTGTCTGTCCACCCAATGGAAGTGGCGCCTCCCGCGGACTCAAGCGTGGTAACACACTGTTCACCAGCTCATCCAGCTGCTGTGCTCCCAGGTCTGATAATCCAAGCTCCCGCATGTTCCACATGGGCTGCACAAATACAGATTATATATAATTTAGTGTATGACATTTGATTTATATTCCTAACAAAGTTATTCTGAAAAAAGGTTTTTGTTAAACAAGTGGACTTAGGAGAATGAAACTAACTGAAAACTAAGCCAAGCGTCACACGGTCTCTGAACTGAAAGAGAAATAACGTACAAATGTACCTCTGTGCGGTGTAGTTCTGAGTCTGAGGCATTCTCCTTGTGTTTTTTTGATTTGCAGGTGGCACTGCTGCTTCCCACTGAGCTTTTCATAGAGTGGAGGACATTGATGAGGTGGCTTAGAGGTACAGTCACCTGTGATCACATGCAAGCAAACACTGAGTGAATGAGTGTTTTGAAAATGTAAGATTTACGACTGTCATATATGTTACAATGAACGTTACTATCACAAACCCTAGTTGTTAGGTAACGTTAGCCCTTAGCCATATAGAGACTGTTGGTAGTCACAGGTACAGTAAATTAGCGAGCTGAAAAGTAGCCGCATGCAGATGATTATCGCGTTTCACTAGTACAGTTGGTTGAACTGCAGATTTATTAGCACATGCAATCACCAGTAATTAGTCAAATATATCGCTCAATGGCGTAGCTTCCCATCTGGAAGCTAAGGACAAACTGAACGCTCATCAGAACAGCGCTAGCTGAAACTTAGGACCCTCAGGGTTCCCCACAGTTTTACATTTCTGTTTATTCAACGTTACGGGTCAATGGAAATATAACAATATTGACACAATGTCAACTGACTTGAATGCAAATATATCTCAAATCATCAAACGATAACGAAAGGTCAACAGCAGTCTTGCCGACAGGCTAAGGTTAATTTAGCTAGCTAGCTAGCAGGCTTAACTCAACTAGCTAGAACCCAAACAACAACAACAATGCTAGCTAATGTTAGTTTGGCCTCATGTTTCCTGCTTTCTTACCTGTGGTTGGACAGTCATTGACAAAGAAAACATTTTTAATTCTAACTAGTAGACAACGGCAGTTAAGCTACACAAGTTATACCACTGCCCATTAGAGTTAAAGGTCCGTATTTCTTTCACTTCATCTTTCTGTAGCAGACATAGCAAGTCAAACTGCGAAGTTCAGTGGTAGTCCACACCGGATATGACGTCTCCGTTTAAAAAAATAAGGTTGTGATCATATGGTTGTGTTACATTTTGTACCCTTGTTAAAATCTGTCTTTTTCTGGCCTATCTTCAGTTTATCTGACGTTAGCGTCAGTAAATATACAATTTAAATATTATTTAGCTAATTTACAGTCTAAAATGTGATAAATGTGATATATAAACTATAACATTACCATTTAAATTTTCCAGATCAGTTTTTCACCTCGATTTTGAACATCAAATACTTTACTGAAGTACATGTGTTTGTCCAATGAATGTGTTTATTGCAAGCCAAAATTTTCTTCATACACTTATGTTTAACAACTGTATATTTGACACCACACTCTGCTTTAAAAGAGAATTCTTAATTGTCACTGTACTGATAAAAAAACCAGAATGAATGTATGGATTGTCATTATCGTTTTTTCGCAAAAGTGCAATCTTTGATACTAATGCACTGACGCCATAAAATAATAAAAAAAACTTTTACACATAGATAACAATTTTGGTCACCATTGCTATTTGATCTAAATAGAAATTCACCTAAGATATTTCTATATTTTGAATGCAATACAAACGACCCTCAGTAATCAGAAAAAACATATTGTTTGACATGAAACATGAAAAGAAACCTGAAGGAAACAATGAAATGTACAATAAATAAATAAATGACAATTAGGCATCGCTTACAGTCCACAGCTACCGTATGATAATAAATAAATTAAAATTACAAGCTGACTCAGTTATGCGAGTTGTGTATATTGAGTACCTGGTGATCTGGAGACATGTCATAAATAACGTCACCACCTAATGCTAAGCTCACTGTGACACAGAAAATGGTCCAACATTTATAATACACTAATCTTCCCTTTATCCATCATGTATCCATGAAGTAAAAATGCTACACTATATTGTAAAGTCCCCCTTTTCTGACCATTCATTTATCTAAAGGGGCCTTTCAAATTCTACTGATGCCTCAGGATTGTCCATCTGTGACGGTGGCTCGCCACAAAGCAAAAAAAGTGCAACAATTTCATCCCAGCTTCATGTTCTTTGAATGATGCCGCCGGTTGTCAGAGAATTCAGGGGATTTTCCTGGGAGGGAAAAAGGTGAAACTGAGTTTTGGTAGTCTGTAGTATGGCTATAGGGAAAAGTATTTAGTGATAATAGAGCAGGGCATTTTTTGATCAGTAATTTTTTACCTTCTTCTCCGTTGTAAGTAAAGCTGGACAAGCCAATGGGCTATCAGAGGCCAGAGTGCAGTAAACACTCCTGTGAGTGGAGAGAAGTCAAAAGGCCACCAAGACGGTCTCACGAACTAAAGAAAAAAAAAAAGAACTTGCATTAAATTAGATATTAAAAAACCAAACCAATTGAAATAAAAAGCTAATAAGGACCGTTTGTGCTGCGGGTGGAGAGTCCTCCGGCCTTGGCGAAGATAATCTTGACTGAGAAATTGAATAAGAAAATTATTACATAATCTATCAATAAATATTTAATAAATTGTCATGGAGACAGTCATCAACAATTTTTCATTTCAGTATACACACTGTGGTTAACATCTCTGGTCTTTCACCTGTGAAACCGTGAGCGCCTCCAGAGCGTGCAGCCTGTGCAACACTGTGGTCATGTCGTACTGCAGCCTCAGCAGAGCTGTAGCGATTTGCTCATTCACGTTTCCCCTGGCAACGCTGACAGGATGTTTGCTCTGTGACACACAACAGCATGCGATATCTGCACAGGCACACAGCTGATAGCAAGAGGCAGCCCTTGGCGATTGTAAACCTGAAAAAGGAGTCAGAATTTGACAGGTTAATGCTACAACATGCAACTTTTGTGGAAAACGGTGCTGTGTTTAAAGGCATCTAATGCCTTTAAATGCTTAGGAAGATTAAGTGCACATCTTAGGAGAAAGGTAAATTAGGGATACAGTGTCAGTCTAAATCAAAGTCGACAGTCTCACCTCTCCCTCTTCTTGACAAGGAGCGGTTGTGCTGGCTTGCACTAATCTCTTCTTTAAGGTAGGACTCCCTCAGGGTAGTGTTGCTACGATCACTTTGCCTCACAGAGACAGCTCCTGATCCCGGTGACAGTACGTTTGATGTAGACAGCCCCTTGGTAGGAAGAGAGTCAACCACAGTTGGAATAGTCATGATGAAGAAATAGTTTGACAATTATGGTTATATTCAAGATTCAAATCCTTTATTAATCCAACAATGGGGAAATTTACACTGTTGCAGCAAGGGATAAGAGGAAAAGTAGAAGACACAGTAGGGTGACCATATTTTGATTTCCAAAAAATAAGACACTCGGCCGGCCCCGAAACACAAATTCAGACAGGCTTCTCAGAAGTTCATGAACATGCTTTATTATGCTTCAATGGTATACCAATAACGTAACCATAAGTTGTTTTTTTTTGCAGTTTAACTGTGAAGCTTCACTTACGCTTTGGCATTTTGTGTTCAATGCTGCTCCCTGTCTGATCTGCTCCCTGTATGTGCTTCCTGTCTAATCTGCTCCCTGTATGTGCTCCCTGTCTGATCTGCTCCCTGTATGTGCGTGTCACAGAGCCGCCCGCAAGGCAGCCTCTCGGGAATTACGTCACGCAACAACATACTACAAGGTACTATAAGGTGTTGTGTACTAAGCGGCAGTACATTTAAGGACACGCTTATAATGATCCCATAATAACAGTGAAAAACTGACATTTTCATGAATGTATATGAAGCCGCCGACACATGATTTGCATTAAAAACACTCTGTTCTCGCCGTGCCATTGTTTCCTATGGGGAGAGCAGTGAAGACAACTCGAAAGAAGCGCCCTTGGTATTACGCACCACTGCAAATTACCATTCAGCCCTTCGTTAAAAATTAAAATGATTTAAACTTTAAAGTGGCTATATGTAACTTTCAGTTTGTGTTGATTCTAGCGGCCGCTTTGAAAAATCCTACATTTAAAATAATAGAATAAGTTACAGATGAATTGTTACATTTCAAGTGTAGCATCTAGTAACTTAGCCTATTTTGGATGTATTAGCTAAACCTGGTATCACTGTCACTGTGTCTCGAGCCAAAGCATTACGTGTTTGTTTTAGCAACCAACGTAAAAATAACTAACATTTATACTGCACATTTCACAAAACCCAAAGATGCTTTACACAAGTCACGTTATAGAGGGACAAGGGAAAAGAAAATAGTAGGCCAACACAAACACTGACTAAAAGGAATAAACCGTCCACGCTAAATGGAAAGGGGACGTAATTCTTTAGAGGTGCTGGTATGTTGGTTGGCACTTTCCTGCTGCTTCCAGTATTTATGCTATGCTACGCTAACGGTCTCCCGGCTATATATTATGTGTACGGACATGCATGTGGTACCAATCTTCTTATTTAGCTCTTGGAAAAAATGTCAAAACTAGTCCTTTTATGTGGTGCACAATATGACAACAACACACCTCTTCCATGGCCAGATGCTCCATGGAGTCACAGAATTCCTCATTATCTGAGTCTGTGGATCGGTGGTTCTTCTCACGAACAGCATCACTATGACCTAAAAATGGACAAAATGGAACATTTTATTCCGTTCTTCAATGTACAGGTACATCTACATAATAAACATTTACGTTAGTTTATTAAACTTTATTTTTTCACTTATGTGCTATTATATTTGCTGCTGCTACAATAACATTTTCCCATAATGATACTTTATTTTTCACCTTATCCTAATCTTATAGTTTATCTAATGGTTTCGATGAGCATAATCAAGTATAACCTATTAGTTATTTGTTTTCAAACATTGTGCATGCGTACACTTTCTTTTTGCATTAATGGGAAATCTTACCGCGCAGATGTCCATTAAAGAGCATATAGGAGTTATACTGTTCACTGGGCTCTAAGGAACAGGCCAGCTCTTCCTCCTCCACCTCGCTGTTGAGGGAGCTGTGTGTCCCGTTGGTGAAGGAAGACATGCTGGGCTCCATGCTGCTGCTGCTGGACCCCCCTGTCTCAGACCTCCACCTTTTCTCCACCATCAGCAGCTTTGGATCAGGCCTCCAGACTGAGAAATAACAATAGTGAGAGAGAGATGAAGCATGACAAAGCATTACAAAAAAAGTTCAGTTGCTTTTTATGTGCCCTTTGTCTAGCCATATTTGGCCCTAGATATACTTTTGTTTAATCTCACTGAAATACTCTCCACATTTATATAAATGTATTCAGAGGGGAAAATATCACATTCATTTACTTTCAATGGAAAGTATGAACATCTTGCAGCCTTAATATTATTATTAATTATAGGGAAAATGTTGTGCTTAAAAAATAAAATAAATGTGTGCTGGCTGGTCGTTAAGTCACTTTTCTAATATTCTGCGAGTGATCAACTGAAGAACTCAGCACAAATACACTAACAACAGTTACTCTTCTTCCCTTTTACTCTTAAAATAGAGAAGCTAAAAATATTCAATACGGGAACCGATACCAATAACGTTATTTTGATACTGGTTCCTAAAAGATACTTTTTATATACCAATTTTATAAAACAAAAGAAATTACAACATGACGGCACAAATCTTTGTATATGATCTAGCCCTGACTACGCAGCCGTCTCTGTGTAACTTAGAGTTTTTTCAGCGTGTCTACAACGTGTAACGTTAGGCAGCCAATCACAGACATTATCAGATCTTAGTAGAAGCATGCTGCCTGCTGATTGTCTCACTAACGCTGACAAGATTTACTCCTCAGGTATTGAAAATGGGTATTGAATGACAAGGCATTTTTTTAATACTCTAAACCAGGGCTATTCAATTACAAATTCAGTTGGGCCAGATTTTCAAACCAAGAAGGTTAGCTGGGCCAGTCATTTCAGCAGATATTTCTGACAGCAGCATGCAGCATAAGCAGTGTTGGAGGCTTGATGTGGAGAGAATCAAATTAATTGCCAAAAAAGCCATCACGCTGTCCATTGTCGTTTTGAGCACTCCGCTGAGTTTTGCGCATAACACCACCTGATGCAAAATACAGTGTAAGGAGATCTACTGAGGTGCAACAGCGGGCCAACATGCTACTAAACCACTCACTTTCCTTGTCATGGATGGAGGACCATCTGTCACAAGCATGCACACACGCTTCATATCCAGACCACTGTCTTTAAAAAAAGTGGAAACTCTTCCAAAGACTATATTGCCAGTTGTGTGCTAACGGCAGTAGGCCGAGTAGCTCCTCTCTGAAGCATTTGCCGTCAAAATAGTGGACATATATGCACAACTGAGCAGTATCAGTTTTGTCTGTGGACTCATCTACTGCTACAGACATAGTCTCAGCTTTCTTCAGGTCTCCTAAAAGCGTTTCATCCTGCACAGCACGCTCTGCCTTGTTTACGTGTTGCTAGTTTGGAGGACCACGGGCTGGGCCACTCGGCGGTTGGTTCCGGGCCGCATGTGGCCCGCGGGCCGCCAATTGAATAGCTCTGCTCTATACTAAAGAGGCAATTCGGTTGGTGCTTAAAAAGTATTGAGTTTGGTACCCAGCCCTATCCGTAATGCAAGTGTGTATAGAGACTAAAAGTAATCAGTGCTACATAACAACAAAGCATTCCTCAGAGTGTGTTAAAGGTTACAAACAGGTCACAAGTATTGATTATTATTTGTCCAAAAAAGCTTAATACCTTTCTAACACAACTGGGCTCTGTAGTTTTTAACAAACATGTGTGTAACCACTACAACACAGCAAATTTCACAACACAAATCAGCTAAGAACTAAAACTACAGGTACCTTTTTTCTCCTCCTCTTCATCCGCCTTGTCTTCATTGTCTGTATTGTCTTCATCATCCTCATTGTCCTCTTCCTCACTTTTCACCCAATCACTACTTTCGTCCTTTCTCTCGATTTCACTATTTTCTTTGCTTCCCTCTGCCTCCGTGCTACTGACACTTATGCCATGACCACTGCTGTCATTTTCTTGGAAGTTCTGTATATCATCCCATAGATCCCCATAGCCTGAGCGGTGAGGGAAACACTCTTTATCACAGTATATGTTGCACAATGTAAATCTACACAAAGCAAAGACATCCACACAGACAGAGCCTTTTGCGTTCCGCAGCTCTACACACTACATCTGTACCAGAAAAAGTGCGATAACAACCCACACACTGACAAACTACAGCATATACATGAAAGATTACACAAGAGAATTTCATCCATCTAACAATCTAATTTCTTACAGTTCCTATGGTGTAAACCAAGGGAATGTACACTTTTCATTCTGTTCTCAGTAAAATAAACAATGAAAAAACTAAATTAGATTAAAATAAGCTTATACACTGTGGGACCAAGCTATCAACTCTACAGCTACTGTGAACACCAAAGACTCGCCTTCCATTGTTGGTTTGTTCAATTGTTTGACCAGCTCATCTAGTGATATAAAAACACAAATAAGACAGGCTCAGTATTCCAGAAAATCTCATCTGTGACTAACAAAGGATCAACAGCAGTACTACATCCCCCTTTAACAGCAATGCTCTCCCTCAGATTGTGTTGTGTTTTTCCTTTGATGTGCCTTCAATTGTGGAGTTATTATGGTATCGCTAATCAAGTAGGCCAACATCACCTGTATGGTTCGCAAAAGGCTTGGTAAAGGGTCTCTTGTTCCGCTCCGTTTCTTCACCTTCTTCTCCTTCTACGTCCACCTCTGTGTAGAAGTTACCAAGCTTCTGTACCAAGTTAGACACATCTTCTGAGACGGGAATGGCCTCCAAAATCTGATAATACACACAAATAAGAAAGTTATCTAGTTTAACATGCATAATTTGATTGTCACAATAAAAACATCTTTTTTTGCATGAATAGGTGCGGAAAGAGGAGTTAGAGGAGCTAACTAGGCCGTGGCCAGAAAACAAGTTAATTACATATAATTACATACAGCAAAGGCTGACTGATTTCTCTGTTGAAACAGTTAATCAAAGCTGATTGAAAACAGCTGGTAACTGGGGGAACTGCAGCCTCTCAGGTGCTATCAGGTGAAAAAATGTACAACAACAAAACGGGCAAATGCAGTTTCTGCTGTTATTTAAAAGGTTCTGTCATTGTTTTAGCAATTGATTGAATCTTAAAAGGTCCCAGATTTTAAAAAGTGAGACTTTTATGTTTAAAAAAAAAATTAAGCAGGTTGTGGAGCCATATAAATAAACAAGCCAAAGTAATGAACATATTAAAAGTTTGACCTGATGACGGTATTAGATGTAAAAGTCAGGGGATCACCAAAGTCTACATGACACATCCACTGGGGACCAGGACTATCTGTACAAACTGTCTCGGCAAATGTCCTCTGGCTTGAAAATAAATATCTGATAGATGAACTGCATCCTCATACTCATAAATTGTTGAATAAATTGTCTTCACACACAGTGTCTTTAAAGACTCAGAAATCAGTAACCTATAAGAAAACTTATATTAGAAAAACAATCAGCCTAACATAAGTACATAATGTATTCTAAATATACATATATATTTACTGTGTGTTTGGCATTAATATACTTCTAGTCATGGCAAAAAATCAATGTGAAGAAAGAGATGTGTACTCCAAGTTGATTAACTTCGCTTCTATTCAGCTATTCAGTTTTCCATGAAAGG
Source organism: Etheostoma cragini (assembly GCF_013103735.1). Classification (NCBI taxonomy): domain Eukaryota; kingdom Metazoa; phylum Chordata; class Actinopteri; order Perciformes; family Percidae; genus Etheostoma; species Etheostoma cragini. The sequence goes on along the minus strand of NC_048418.1, from coordinate 7,460,466 downwards.
ACTTACCAGCTGGATGTCCTCTACATAGTTCTTCATGGCTTCCTCCTTTGTCATATTCCCTAAAGCGCTCCATGAATCCCTGGTAACACAAAGTCAACACTTGAACACTGAGTAAAGTAAACACTGAGTAACTAATTTGAAGTTACAGCAGTATTAAGTTGTACACAAATTTAAATCTGTATTGGCAAGATTTTTCAAATACCTGCAGTACTTTGCAGTAAAATTTGGCTATAATTAAAATTAGTCATTTAGAACAATAGTGTACAAGGCATATGGAGTGACTTTGGGCCTTTGGGCTGCATGCTTGCATGAAAGGTGCTTTATAAATAAATAAATAAAGCTGAGTTGGACCCTTGACATATAGGCTTTCAATGGACTTTGATTGTATGAATATCATAGATCTTATGCATAGAAGTTAGTGAGAAAAATGCAAATTTCCCAGCTGTCTGTCTTCTGTGTTGCTATAAGTGATAACTCCAAATTTAGTTGTGATATATATAAAAATCATGTGTGCATTAAGACAACGTATAAGTACCTACCATTTAGCTTTCCCACGAGTGTCCCAGAAGCCATTAGGCCTGGGGATGTTGCAGGGCCCCAAAGTAGCCTGCTTGTAGTAACTATAGAACAGCAGCATCATCTCATCTGATGGCTGGAAAGGACCTGAGTAATGAAGGAAATTAAAACATAGCCTACATGTGCAGGGCAGCTTGAACATGTAATGAAATGCTGAGATACATGTTAGTTACAGGAGTTGTTATTAGACTTTAGAAAAGACTGATTCCGTTAATCAGCTCTTATCCTTTTAGCAGCTTTATCAATAGAGGGCCAGCCAAGAGTGACAGCTTTTAAACGCTCTGCATGTAGGTCAATCACGAGTGTTAACACACAAACAAACGCAGACTTCACACTGGATAACACATAACTGAAAAGCAGTTCGATCACTTTAGTTTATAGTCGAGGACAGAATAAAGAAAGGCATCTTCACCTTCTTCAGGCAAACTCCGGATCACTTTAACTGCAGCAACAAATTTCGCCTCCAAGCTGTGTTTGTCCTCTTCCTGCGCCATGCTGACTCCAAACAAGCATGAAACGAAGGAGTCCTCAATAATATGAAACAATTAATGGAATAATCAAGGCAGTTCAGAAAGTGTTCAGCGATGGACACTTCAACACAATGTGGTCATTACTGCAGCTAGTTGCCATGTCTTATCTAAGGAGGCAGTTCTCTTTTTAATCTAGGAAATTCTAGGACCATTGGTCTATTTAATAAGCCCTTGTCGGTTTAGCGACAGCTGCCTATAGTGTTTACTGGGAATGATTCCCCCTGTGGCGGATTTGTTAGAAACTCACCACATAGGCTAGTTCATATTCGCCGGTGCAATTATTATTTCATTAATCCTGTGTATGTCTGCAATATGCAGCTGAAAACCAATTTCGACTCCGGTCAAGGATAAGGCAAACAGTTAACGTCTACTTGCTAAAAATATCTGGGAAATGTAGTTTTTGTGGAAACAACCATCGGAAAATAGTATGTGAAAACACGTTTACTCCTTCAAGTCCCACAAACCCCTAAACCGAGATTTAAACCGCGGTGATCTATGGGAAATGTAGTGTTGTGAAAGAACTACTCACGCAAAATAGCACTGTGGAGCGCAATCCATGTTGTGATATCCTACAGGGACTATAGTGTGTATTTAAAACTGAAAAGTAAATTTTAATAATGTTTTTCCTATCTCATATATAATCCCATAGGGGTTTCTCAGCACATCCAATCTGTAGTCTGTCTCACTGGGCTCAACCAATACGTTTCAATGCTAATGCATCTTTTTAAATTTTTTAGAATTACCATAGTTTATAAAACATTTTATAAAGCCTAATACCAGTCTGTCACCATTAGCAAGGCTTTCATAATGTTTTTAGGCTAAATATTCAATGACTGTTTAGTAATTGTGATGACGGATGCAAGATGATAATGTCAAAGTTAGTTATTGTTTTGTAACTATAAAATTATCCTTGCCTTTGCAGTTACATTTTACTCTTCTGCTTGCCATTTGTGCCTTATGATATGATCTGACTTGATGTTACAATTGCCACATGTATTTTTGTGTAGGCTATGATTACAAAAGGGTGAAGAAATAGGGTACGAGGGTATGTATATTAATTACAAAAAAAATAAAGAAAAGTATAGATTTATACGTCATGACAGTAAAAATTGATTGGTGTACTGCTCTTCTCGGATGTCCTCTAAGCCAATCACCGACCACCTTCTATAACGTAGCGGCCATTTGTCACAGGCTGTTGTGAATTGGAGGCCAGCGGCCCACAGTGCCAGGCGGGGGAGCCCCTCTCTCAGCTACACACCACAGCATCACCGCCGCCTCGCCTCACTGAAAAGGACAGAGAGGAGAGAAATGCAAAGGGGTGTAAGATGGCAGAGCTACAAATGCTATTAGAGGAGGAAATCCCTGCCGGTAAAAGAGCTCTTGTGGAAAGCTACCAGAACCTGTCCCGGGTTGCGGAGTACTGTGAAAACAATTATGTTCAGGTAAGAGATGGCTAACGGCCGTTAAATTTGGTGTTTGCGTTTGCTATCTCCGTCGTGTCTGCGGTGCTGTAGTAGAAGTGAGTGAAACCACAGGGACAGGAAATGCTGGTTCAAACGAAAGGGATCCTCAAACCGCTAGCTACACGTAATATGATGGCCTTTTCTCCAGGCAAAACGATTCAGTCGCGGCATGGTGCCGTGTCAGTCAGGGCTGTATTTCGTTATTTTCTCGTTTTGGCTAGTCGGCCCGGTTTACCGGAGCCGTGGTCACGTTTAACGTTATCCAATGTGTTGAAAGCTGCTGGGGGCTTAAGAGGGTGTGTCGGTGACCAAGTGGTTTTGTCACTTGTATTGTTTTTTCATAGGTACATGTGTGACAGAATAAGAATTGCCCCCCTTTGTATCACCATTGACATTAGCGTTAATTATCCTTTTTCACATGATTTAAACCAAACCGGCGTCTCACGTTTGGGCCACATTACATCGTTATAACGTAAACATTGCAAATAGAATTTAAGATGCATTATACTCGTGCACATTTTAAAAAGCTAACATTAGCGAAGTTGTAAGTATTTAGTGCTATTTTGTGATTGCTATTGCACCAGAACATGTATTAGAAAACTACAGTTAAACGCTTAGCCATATAAACTCATAACTGTAGCATTTTGAGTAAAGAAACGAGCCTTTGCTCTTAGCCAACATAGGCTCCAAGCATCTCTCAACTGCTAGGTTACTTTTTAGTTGATGTCACGTAGGCCTATGTCAAGTCCTTTATATACTTTTTTGGTGAAACATAAGTCATTGAAGACTCTAGATGTGTAGTCAAGCTACTCATGATGCAGATATCATGTGTTTGCCACAGTGCTGCAAACATGGCTCCCGATCATGTCCATTGGATCATTTGCTTGTAATCAAATGTATGTGGCAGGTTAACGATAGGTTTGCGTTTTGCATGGACAGACTGAATGTGAAATCAGTGTCAGGAGAAGAATGAATCCGAAGCAATGGTTCCCAAAGCAGAGACAAACCTGGGTACTTGCAGCTACCATTTAAGTTTGACATGTAATTGTATTACTACACAAAATACTGTAAAAGGTAAATCAGTTCAATGTCAACATGTATCTCAGAATAGGGATCTCCCTCAGAAGAAATCACAATGATCAATGTTCCAACGTGTAAAAACATTATTAAAACACTTTTGGGGATTGCTAGCCTGAAGAGTCACTCACACCAAATCTCATCACCCTGTTACTTGGCCACAGTGATAATGTATTCAGTTAATGTTGGTGAGAGTGTGAGCTTACATCATAGACCATAGCTTGAATGGTCTGGTGTGAACAGCAGCGTCCGTTGTTGCTGTTAGAGCAGCAAACACCAGAAACCCCAATGTGTTCCAGCATAGTCATTTTTTGACTGTGGTGCTGATGAACCCGACAGTTATCCGTAATAACACGGCTAACTGTCACTCTGCCTTGCTTGCCATCAGAAATGCAATGTACACTGCTTGAATGCATGCTCAGATACTGAAGAGCATGCAGAGCTCTGTGTTGAAGGGTGCCCTCCCCAATATCACCATGCAGAAAGCTACCCAATAGCTCAGTAGTTGTGCTATTATTACATTTTATTTAAGGTCTTAAAGGTGCATGTCACTTTTTGGCCAGTTCTGTTGACATGAGGAGAGGAAATGTCATGCTTCTGTTGGTAAAAAGCTATTAGAGGAAGCAGTGGGTTAGAAGTTAAACCAGATGGCTGATATACTGTATTCATGTTTACTTGGGGATGTTTTACATTTCAGTAATTTTGATTATTGTGGACATACAAAAATGTATGTGGTTCCATTCTTAAACTCATGGATAAAATAAAAAAAAAAATCATAGGAATTCCTGGATGCAAACTCCAAATATATATATATATTTTTAAAACGACAAATATTTTTGGTGATTGATGAAACTCACAAATCCTTGTTTTGGAATTGCTTTAATCTCTGGTGCAATGAAACCACGAACGTGAGGCGCTGCAGATTGACAACAGATGTGCCTTCTTCTTATGTGTCCTTCACACACCAGTTGTCAAATCAAGAAAAAAATCCTTGATATGTTTTGGAAATGTTGTATCACACTGCATGAAACAAGGTTACAAATGAGCAAAACTGACAAAACTGGTGTATATTCGTATGCGTCGGTGACGATGAGAAAATAGAAAATTGCTGCTGGATGGTTTTTGATCATAGCTTCTTTAAGCAATGTCTATTCTCATCTCATAATATTGCCTCACTATGTAACCCAACACCTTATGAAACCAATAATTACCATTACCGTACCATATCATGTTTAGAAGTCACATTTATTACTAATCTCCAGAAAGTCCAGTTTTTTTTCGAAGAGCATCATCCAAATAAGATTGTTGCATTTATATGTTGTTGAATAAGACAAAGACAATGATAAATACTTTCTTACATAATATAATTGAACTGCCATTTAAGTCATTGAAGATTTCTGGTTTAACTCTCTCAAAAATATCTAATTCTATGCATACATTTTTATTTTCCTTTTAGAAAAATAAGTGATTCAATTAACAGCATCCCAAGCAATTTATAAAGTGCTTATAGTTCTTTCTTAATACATTTTTGAGAAATGGAATGACGCTTTTACACCCTTCTCTGATTTTTAAAGCCATGTTTTTTAGTGTCAATTTCTGTGGCAATATCCAGAATATTGCCTGGTATATGAAATCGTATGTATGTGCAGCTTCTCCTGAATAATGATTTCTTAGGGGACATTAAAAACATCAGCTTGAATTCTGCAAGCATATGAACACACTTGACAAACACAACAGGTTATGCTCAGATTGGGAGCAGTAAAATTTGACATGGATTTGGATTTAACATTTTATAAATGCAGTTAATAAATTCATATTATCAACCAGAATAGCAAAAATGCTCAAATTAACATACTGGCAGTGCATGCCCTGATATGTAAATCCACTCCGATGCTGGAGGTGAAAAACAAGTTTTATTCTTATATTAGCCATTTGAAAAGCTGTCACATACCAAATTATTGATGTCATAAAAGCAGAACTTGGCTTTGTTAGTGCCTTCATACTAAAATAGAAACTCTTTGAATGATATCTGTTCTAAGAGAGAACAGTGCTTATTTTGGATGTGCCTTTGCTGCTCATGGTGTGTAAATAGATCTTAACATTTAGTTTTATAAACTGCTATATCTTAAAATGAACATTACTTTGTATAATTTGTTCCAGTATGTGATTTGCATATCTCCACCACAAAGTGCCAATCAATACGTTTGAATGTCTTTATGTTTTTTTGAAAGAACCAATCAGTATCAGTCTGAGTATCTGTTTCCAGCTTAAAGAGAAACAGTTTTTCCTCTGCTAAAATACCCCCTGTCAGCTCACATGATACCCTTTGACTTATAGCTTTATAATTCATGGTTCATTTGGTGCATGATATTCCAGTATCAGACCTGGTGTTCTGTTTGAAATGGCCCTCGTTTAATTGTAGTGCATTGTTACGCTTGAGTCTGGTGCTTACCAAAAAAAAAGAAATTCCAATTGGAGCATGTACAAAAAGCCTTTTGTCAGCTTAAGAGGAAAAATAATATCTCAAAAGCAGGAGAAAGTGAGTAATGTCTGTTAGGGAGATCTAGGCTAATATTCAAATAGGTTTTCAATGCAGGATATTTTCAGGCCTTTTTTTTTAATTAGTTTGATTCCATTGGAATTGTGTACCTCTCTTTTAAATCATGCATGCATTTCACAGATAGTGGTGTGTATCTATGTCTAATGTTATTGATTATGCATGTTAATTATATCTTTAAACTTCTATGTGTCAGTTGCTCATTAGCAATGTAACATGCAAGGTGTTTCAGTATTCTGTACATGTCAATGGAAACATAACTCAGCGTTTTCCATCTGTTCTAGTCTCTGGGATAATGCTGACTGTATTTTACAAACTGGCGGTCAAAGATCGGCAAAGAATGGGCCGACCTGCAGGTCCCACCAGACATGTGCAACAGATATTGGCGCTGCAAATGGTTTGTAAGGTAGCAGGTGGGCATGTGGTGCTGTAGGATTGTTTCATGGTGCTCCTCCTGCTACCACACACACAAACCAAGTTGTTGCATGGTAACAGCTGGAAAAGCATAGCTGATTTCTTTGTGGCGCTGTATTTACGGGATTCTAGATTAGAGCTTTAGCTAGCCCCCAAAAATAATTATAGGGACTGAACATCTTAAGATATAGCAACAGATTAAACTCAATGGGTAGAAATATTTTTAAAGAAATAATAAGGTAAGAGTTAGATGGGAAGATTTTTACCACTCTCATATAGTATCTGTCCTTTAACTATCCAACTAGCGCCCCAATAAAAGATTAGCCCATCTTTTGATAAATAGAGAAGACAGGTAGAAGGTGTTTAAGCACGTACTGTAACTTCCTGTATAAACACACCTTGTCTGTTTTTGTGCGGATAAAACAAGCGAGTAACAATATGGTAAAGGTGAACTTTAGAGGTGGTGATACGTCCATGCATTTTTTGTTTTACTTTACAGAAAGCCAAACTAGCTGTTTTCCTCTAATTCCAGTTTTTATGCAAAGCTATGCTTGTTGTAATAAAAAAAAAAAAAATTGGGGCATTTTTAAGGCATCAAAAGCTTTTAGAATGTGTTGAATCCATAGCAGAGCTAGTGATTCAACTCAAGGACAGCTTCTTCTTCTTCTTCTTCTTCTGTGAGGCTTCATGAATGACTCAAGTCCTACCTTGAGGATGTGAGACTGCTCCCCTCAACTAGCACTGAGGTGATTAACCAATTCATAAATTAATTGAAAGAAATTAATCAATGGCTTTTTTAGTAATTGCCTATTTTTATGACAGTGTATGATAAAATACCAAACATTTGCATGTCCATATTCCTCGCCATTTAACGTGTGTAAATTAAGCAACTTTGTTTTATTTTGACTTTTGGTAAAACAAACTAAGTACTTTTCAACATGTGGTAGGCATTTTGACATTTTATATACTGAATGAGAAATTTAATAAAGAGAAAAGAAAATAATTGCTAGTTGTAATCCTGCTTCTATTTTCCTGCAAAAAGACGGGCAGTCCCCTGTTGAAGTGGTTCTCTGTGAGGCTGCATTATCCCTGTTTTGTTTCCAAACTATAAACATGTCTATTCAGTCCCATCTCTGTTTAAAGTCATCCACAAACAGATGGTTTGCACAGCCGGGTGGAGATTTAGGATCCTAGGAAATGTCTTGGCATTCCTCCTCACTGGGCTCAACTCCCACCATGCACCTGTCCCACGTGGTCCATCTGAGTTATTTGGAAGTTATTGTTGTCCAATTCCAGGCACCTTTGCATCCACAAAGTCGGTCCCCCTGAGAATCAAGCACTATTGTTCACTTTCCTTCAGATCTTAACAGGGCTTGTCAAATACAGGTAATACAGTTCCCTGTAACAATCTGTCCTCTCCCTCCCCGCTCACACAACTGATTGGAGTAAGAATGCGAGTGCATCATCTCCTCTTGGGTTTCTTGGTACTTATATCTTACCTTCCTCTGCCAACCTCTCCATTTCTTCCACCCACACATCCTTCCACTGATATTTTTTCTGACTTGCGTTTTCTTTTGCTCTCTGTCTTTTTTTCCTCTCTCTGCCAGGCTCAAGACAAGAAGAAGGCCCTGGAGGAGACCAAGGCCTACACCACCCAGTCTCTGGCCAGCGTGGCCTACCAGATCAATGCCTTAGCTAACAATGTGCTACAGCTGCTGGACATCCAGGCCTCGCAACTACGACGCATGGAGTCCTCCATCAACCACATCTCCCAGGTACACACAACAGTGCTGGAAGATACACACACTGTAGGCATGCTTAAATTACATTTATGTAAAAGTACAATGTCCAAGGTTATTAACCTTAAATGCAGAGAGGGCAATGCCCTTATTTGAAGCAGACCTATATCAGACCCAGACCTTTATTTCTAATTTCCTCTGTTTAAATGTACTGTACATATCGCTTTAAAGTAAGACATCTCCCTTTAATCTGTTCTACTCCTCTTTTAATTAGCGTTTGATGCTGTTTGATTTAATGCAAACTCAAAATTACCTCCAGGACACCTGATGTCTATAAATCCAGGATACTGTTAATTTCAATGTCACACTCACCACCAGTTTTTTCATCTGTAACAAAAATACTGTTATAGAGGAACTTCGGTGAATCAAGGTGTGATTTTAAGGTTTGTCATCTGAAGATTTAACCAGTTTGACAGTAAAGTAAAGTAATTTTTGAAGAAACAACTCGCACATCCAAACAAATTCTTCTGTGCAGGTGCGTTGGAGGATAAAATCAATTTGGAAACAAAGGGAAAAACCCGCTCTCTGCTCTTGCTATAGCATCACCTTTTATTTAGAAAAACTAACGTTTCGGTCCCTCAGTACAGTAGAGTACAAACCTGTTGGTATTATTCTGTGTCATAATAACACTAGTCTCGCATTGCCAGACCGAGCTCCACAGCGCTGCGGAGGACGGTCTGGCTAGTCCTATTCCCGGATACCAGAAAAACGTCCTCTGGTTTATTGTAATTTCTTCAAAACAATCAGAATCGTCTTGGTTGCCGCTAAGCACCGGGCGCAGCTACGGTGCTTCTGCAAAATAGCCTCGGGAAGGAACCTGATGTTGTGGTAGCACGTAGGGAGGCGAGCTCTGTAAGTAAAATGGCTGTCAATGTGTGTGTTGAGAATTTTACAAAAAAAACAGACAGAAAGAAAACAGAAGGTGAGGGACATCCGGCTGAAAATGAGGGACATCCGGCGGAACCTCCAGCGGTACTAGAACAATCCTGTAAATGAAACGTTGTTGATATAGATTATAATAACATTAAAGAGCACAGTGACACATACACACTTTATAAAGACAGACAAAGATGGCAGGGGCATGGATCATGCTGGCGCTGCCAAACCTCCACAGCCCCTCTTCAGTCCCTATCAGCAGTTCTCTCTCTCTCTCTCTCTCTCTCTCTCTCTCTCTCTCTCTCTCTCTCTCTCTCTCTCTCTCCCTCCGTGTGCGGACACTGTGCCTGTCAGCCAGTGAATGACCCTCTCCCTTCCCTGTGTGCTTCCTTAAGCCTGTCAGGGATGAAGTGAAATCCTGACACCAGTTCTCTCGCCTGGTTAGCATTTTCAGCTCCCCACATCACTCCACAGTCCGCAGAATGGACTACAGCTGGGCAGAGTCTAATCAAGAACAACAGAAGTCTTTTATAAATCCTTAAGATGCTCGATTGATGGTTGATATTTCTGCTTCAGAAGCATTAGCGCTATAAAACCTTGTAACCACACTAGTTTGAACACTTGACAGCACCCCAGTACAGAAACTCTTAAGTCACTGAGGTCACTTAACTGTAGTTGGCACTGAAAACATTTGTCTCTCACAGCAGCCCCAGTCTGTCCATGATTTTCAAAATAGTTTTTTCACAGCCGCCATTTGACATGTCATAGCAGCAAAAGCACGGGTGAAACTAAAATATTAATGCCGGCTCCTTTCCATATGACTGTGTCAGTGAAGCCTACGAGCCAACATCCCCAATATTAGAGCCCTAGAACAGTAAAAGCTACCCGGATGTTATTTTTTAATACTTTAAATAAAAAATAATGAATTAATACTTTATTTTAGGTTATTTCATAAAAATGCTTTCATCCAGAATGAAAAGCAATACAATAGACATGGCTGCATGAGAATATAAAAAAGGAACTATAATATGGAGATCTATGTCTTTGAAAGCAGCTGTCTCAAAGGAGTTATCTCACACAGATGAGTTGGAGTCACTGCAAATTGTTTGTATCTAGAGAAAAGTAAATTTACTTTACCATGCATCCCGTACAGGGATGTCTCCAGGGCTTTGATTCATTATTCTAGCAGTGATGTGTCCAAGAAATTTTGGTTTTGTCAAGTGTTTTCCTGGCTTAGGCGGGGCAAATTGTTTTCACTTGAGAGCGTGGGGATTAGAAAACGAAGGTAGCCAAACATTACTCCCAGAACCAAGCCCCATCGCTGTAGGGTTTAAAAGCACACTGCAGAAGAAGCTGTCACATAGTTCTACAAGAATTGCTACTAAACGCAAAACTACCGCATGTGTAATAAAAGCAGAGCTGTTGCAGCCCTTTCTTATCTTTGTGTGTAACTGTTAAATTGAATGGTTGTGCCTAAATATGTGTTTGCAAAACCCTAAACCAAAAGCACTCAAGATTCTGTTGTACTAGAAAACACAAGTACCTTCCCGTGATTTTCTTTGTTCTCTCTTTTCCATTTGCTTGAGTGCTGCTGTTTGCCAGTTTGCTTTCTGATTCAGGTGTTCCTTATTCATCACAAGTTCTCATTCATCATCAGCTCTAGGACCCACTTGTGTCTCTTTCTGCTTCATTTCAGTTGAACAAATCCTCTCAAGTGCAGATTGTCTAGAATTATATCTGAGAGTAAATAAAAAAAGAAAAGATAATGACAGAGATGAGGATACTTGGGAGGTTTAATTCATAGCTTCAGAATATTATGTCTACTGTAGAACTGGTTGAATTTGTAGCCTTGTTCCTAAGCCACACTATATAAGATCATTGATGTATGAAATCACACATCTGCTGACACGCCTTGGTCTCAATACAGACTGCATCATATTTTCCTCTTGCCAAGAACACTTCAACAGGAGTAAAACTAAATTTACAACCTGCTTTGACTCACTGGAGAGACCAATCGTCAAAACACGAATGTAGTATACAGATCCAGCTGTGAAAATTACAGCTGTACCATCTGCCCTCCAAAACACAGTGCAGAGGTTGAGCAGACAGCCAGATGTTTATTAGAGTAAATGTGCTGTACTACAAAAGAAAATGAGATTGAGAGAGCGCAGGAAGTGCCAGTCTGTCGTCAATGATTATGTAACAGCTATTATGTCGCAATGCTTTGTTCGCGTACATGTAGAGGAAATGCTGAAATGAAGCCGACAAGGTCCAGTTATCACCGACCGATGTGTTCCATGCTTGCTGCACCGCTGCATTCTTTTTCTTCCTCATTGTTCAGAGTAATTCTTTATAATACTATTACGGTATTACACTATAGACAAAGGGTGAGTAGTGAGAGCATTTCTTGTTTGGTGTTTGTTAAATCCACAGACTTACAAAATGTTCTCATCAATATCCCATCCCCACTTTATAATAATAAAAATAATACATTTTATTTATGTAGCACTTTACACAGTACTCATAGACACTTTATAGTAAAAACAGCACATAAAGCACATTAAAAACAGATAAGCAATAAAACCAACTCATAACACAAGCATATAAAAGCAATTAACAACAAACAATAAAACCAGTAACTATCAGGTGAGAAAAGTAAGACTACTGAATGTGGAAAGCTAGTCTGAAGAGGTGTGTTTTGAATGTGTCCAGGTCAGTACAGTCAGGGATGTGTATGGGTAGGGGGTTCCAGAGGGATGGTGCTTGGGCCTGGTTACTTTCCTCTCTGTCCGTCCGATCATGACAGTCCACCAGACAGAATCAGCTTCTAGTTTTACATACAGTATTTTTGATCTGGTCTATCTCAAACTTCGCCTTTCTATACTGAGTTTCTTTTGGCATTACTCTCTCTGATCTGCACTCCACTTCTACTCACTTATCACTGGCAGGAAATAGGCGGCTCTTTTTTTCTTACTTCCCAGCTGAAGCTGGGCGTGTCGCTTCAGTTTCCTCTCCTAAAACAAGAGCCAGGCATGTTCTTTTTATAGATATAAATATCTCACATGCGGCACACAGACTTCACATCAGACACAGAGAGAGTTCTCCACAGCTGCAGACATGGGTCAACTTCACTTCAACACCTATCAGACTTTCAATCTATCAGTCGGATTCTTCATCTCCAGCACCCAGAGAGAGGCGATTGCAGCAGTAGAGCTGTCTGGTCGACTGGAGGAGATATCTGAGTGGGGACTGACGCGTGACCTTGTTACTGTGTGGGTCCGCACACACACATATGAGCTCACATCTACTTACAAAACATGCACTCACATACACACGTACAGTATGAATGTGTTCATTTAATTTCAAATCGGTTCCATTCCAATCTACTATGCACCAATGATACCATATGTAGAGTATGATTAACGACAGTCATGGATTCATATGTCTCCCTCAAGCCTTAATAACATTTGCACTTGTCTCCCGAGTGTGATCTCATATTCCAGAGATTAAGCTGTCTGTCCTCCCTCATTCTTCTCAACGTTTTGTTCAGCTTTCCCTCCCTACTTTAATCTTTCTCTTCTTCCAGTTTTATCTATCATTCATAAATTGATGACCACTGAGGTGCCTGCTGTGAATGGTTGCTGTGAGCAATAATGACTGCAATCGCAAAAGAAATTGGGGTCACTAGTATTTTCACTTTCTCCTGATGCAAGGGGTTAAGGGAGAGCTTTGTCAAATTGGCCCCAGGGTGTAGGCCAATCGAGCAGAATAGTGGGTCAGTAGGAGTTCAAAAGATGAACCCGGAGTGTGTTTCTAAGCAGTGGGAGGCCTGGAGTCTGAAAAACCCAGTGGAATATACTGGGCAAAATTGAAAAAGCCATGATTTTTTAAAATTATTTTATAGAAGTATTTAGCTGCCTTTTGTTGCTAATTGACATCATGCAAAAGGGAAAGGGTCAAGGTATGAAATGCTGTGATAGCAGAGTGTAGCAGTTATTAAATATAGATTTGTTGTGCACAGGACAACCAAATTGTGCCTGTGAACTGTGCACAATTAAAAAGAGACAAGAAAATCAGGCTTAAAATAGAATAAGATACAAACACAAGTTACAGTGCAGTGTAATAAATGAAATTATATATATTTGAATTAATAGGTTGCGGGGATGGGTTTGAGTTCAAAAAACAAAATGTCCCAAGTAAATAGAATAAAAAGTTTTGGAATTGTTTTACAACTGAAATGAAAAAGGTACCGAAGCATAGTTTTAGATACCGTAAGCAGTATCGGTACCAGTACAAATGTGCTAGCAAAATAGATAGCAGAGATAGCAGAAGGGACGAGAATGCACTGTACATCTAGTAAACCAGACTAGTTGTACCCCATCACTCATGTCCCCCTTCATTTCTCTCCTGCAGACAGTGGATATCCATAAGGAGAAGGTGGCACGCCGAGAGATTGGCATTCTGACCACAAATAAGAACACTGCTCGCACTCACAAGATCATCGCCCCGGGCAACATGGAGCGGCCGGTGCGCTACATTCGAAAGCCCATTGACTACACACTGCTGGACGATGTGGGACACGGTGTCAAAGTAAGACATTTATCTGTCATTATATCACAAATAAATCCCTCATAGTTTGTTGTAGTGGAAACAAAACAGACTTTAGAGCAGGCAGGCTGACAAAATACCAATGCGTTTATAAAGTGCTATCAAGAGCACACTAGTTTTTGTTCACACTCTAGTTACTGTTTTTCAGAAAGCACTTCCACATTCTTCTCTACACCACAACCAAAGTCATTACTTTGATATATTGTCTTGATTTCCAGTGTTAATCAATTTTGCTCGACAGGAATACATATACTTGCTCAAGTTTACACTTGACACTTTCATGTGAACAAGACTGTCTACTTTCATAATTTACACACATTGCAAGCCAATCAATACACTGGCTTTTTAGTTAATTAAGTACAGAAACATCTAGAAATGTACCAAACACTCGCGTAAGAAGGAGATGGGAAGTCGGTAGCTGACTGATGCCAAAAAAAGCTGGGCTTGTCAGAGGTTTTGTTCATACCCAGCATCAATTTTCTAAGCTGGAAGTTAATGAAAAAGTGTTTGCGTGCCAAGGCCAAGTGCTGCTACTCACATCATCACATCCCCTATTGAATTGTGGGAAAATATTCTTTCAAAGCTTTTCCGGCTTATTCAAACTCAATTTTTTATTCTCTCTCCCCATAATCCATCCTTCTTCTCCTTTCACCACTTCTTCTTCTCCTTCTCTTTTACATAACATTCTTTGGATTTTTAAGCCCGTGTGCGAGTGTGTACACACAGTCATTTGCATTGATTGATGGTGTCACACATTTCTGCAGCTTGTGTGAGTTGTCCTCTTCATCCCTCTCACCCACTCTGTCTCTGTTGAGATAGTGTCTGTCCGCCGATTTTCAACCATTCGCTGATTTAAATTCAAAAGCCAGTGTTTCCTCGTCTGAGAGCTGGCTCCCACTAAGAAAGATTTGGCATGGCCCACTATGTAAATTAAGCATCATTCATGGATGTTGCAAATGATGGATCTCTGCAGAAATCAGTGTAGATGCTGGAACATGTGCAAGCTTTTTTTCCTTTTCAAATGTAACCTCATAGGAAATACAGGCGATCATGCTGCCAGCACGTTAAAAACCATGACTCTGTAGAGTACATCTGTAGAGTGACTGATTTTGGGAGTTTAGTTACTTAGATCATAATTTTAGGACAGAAGAGAGGGATTGAAGACTCCATGGCTACGTGTGTGTGTGTGTGTGTGTGTGTGTGTTGGTGCAGACAGAAATGCTTATCACATTCTCTACTTTTCCCCCAGATCACTTTATCTCTTACAAACGTCTAAATAATTCAGAAGGATTGATATAATTTCATACTCACTACTGCTGCATCAGATAGAAATATGAATTATTCTGAGAATGCATGTAAGTGCATGTAGTTTGTGCGTGTATTTGCTTTTGGGTACATATACTGTAAATATACATGTCCATGGTGTGTTCATACTGTGCAGGGAATTGGCAATCATTAGCAGTCCATCCTTGCAGCCTATTTCCTTCTTGCTGTGTGGATTCCCTCGAGCGTTCAAAGCGTGATCAACCCCTCTGCCTTTCATCCACATAACCCGGGGAACTCACCCATGGATAGATGAGCAATCAGACTTGAGCATGGAAAGACCCATTCACACATTTACGGCTGACTATGCTCACCCCTCCACCTTAACACTCTTTATTGGCATTACTAACAGTTACCAGGGGGACATCGTTTCAGCCACATTACAACCACTCCGACAGTCTGAACACCTCACTCGCTGTTATTTATGACCTTGTTGTGCTTTACTGCCCAGTCTTTTTTTTTTTTCTTGTTGCAACAGTCAGCACAGCCGCATGTAGCTCAGGCTCCGCTCATTATTTCTAGTGTGTCTAGCAATTTAAGTGATTGTCATTCTGATTACTGTCTAGAGCACAAGACTAGACTCTAACACACACAGAATAGACCCACATACACACAAACAGGACTGGTGAGTGAATACCTATGTATATTTATTAGGGGTGGGAATCACCAGAGGCACCGCGATACAATATTATCACGATACTTAGGTCACGATACGATATTGTTGCAATTTTTAACATATTGCGATAGATATATTCTGTTGAAAAAGCTGGTTGTTCGCCGGACTCTCTCCATGAGCCTGGCCACTGTTGGCAGATTTAAGGCCCGCTGCGACGCCAGATTCCGCGTGGGCGCAAAACACTTGACGTGGAGGTGTCCCGCTAACTGAACGGCAACGGCCATATTAGAAGTGTTGTCGGTGACAACCACCAGCTTTTTGTCTGCAATCCCCCTTTCTCGTGCTGTATTTTGCAGAAGGTGAGCAATGTTCGCCCCGGTGTGACTTTTGTGTACTGCTAGTTTGGAGAACGTGAGACAGCAGTAGCCAGTCTTCTGTAAAATAAGGAGCTGTAATAGTCACATAGGAATCCACGTCCATGCATCACAATGCAATACGTTCTGCTGTTTTTAAACTTTCCTGAACTTTAAGCTTAACTTCTATGTAGGTCTTGGGTATGGCCGTATCCGTGAAAAAGTGGCGCAACGGAGTTAAGTGACAAAATCCCTCATTTTCCACAACGTTGTATTGACTCAGGTCTTTGCACATGAAGTAGGCGATTGCTTGAGTTATTTTCTTCCCTCGGTCTGAATTTGGAGGTAGCTTTATCAAGCTAACTGTGTCCAGTGTTGGTTGGTTTTTCGGCTGAGCTGGTTTAGAATTAGCTTTACCGTCCTCGGCTAACGCTAACTCTGGATGGTGGTGTGGGAGATGAGCCCCCATGTTGGTAGTATGCCCTGAGTATTTAATTTGCATACAACACTCCTTGCAAATCACATGTCTCACATCGATCTCAGTTGTCCCCTCCTTGTTAAAAAAATCTGAAAAAGTTCCAAACACTTGATTTAAACGCAGACGGTGCATTTCTGATTTCTTTCTCTGATGCTGCCATGCTTATTTGATCTACATCCTCCTGCACGCTGACAGTCACCCCGCTGACCTCACCAGATAACAAACAGCGCCATCTGGTGGACTGCATGAGCGATTGATTTCAATATTCTACTGCCAAAAATGTAAAATTCTCATGTGCAATTTAAATAATAGAAGATCGATACTTGGCGTCTGTGTATCAATACAGTATTGCCACGGCAAATACAGCGTTACTATGCTGTAACGATTCTTGGTCGTGTAACCAAGAATCTGTAACGATTAACTTATATTTAATCTGGAACCCAGTGGTGGTTTCCCCCTTTTTTGATCCTTTTTTCAAACTTTTGTTTATAAAGTGGAACACAAGAAAGTTATTTCTTCGTATTTGTTGTGTACAGCCCTAACCCTAACATTACATTACATTACTTCATTAGGACAATGGCTTATAATGTAGTACATCTTTAACAAAATAAACATATTATTTAGTGTTGTTAAATTGTCAGAAGAAAATGTAACGGTTTAAAATAATAACAAATTGCTGTTATTAAAACACACACACACACAAAAATGATTGGACCATCTAATCTAACAGATTCTCAGCCCTTCATCTTTTTCAGTATTCTGGGCACATGGCTGGCTGGTCAATGCCAACCACTTAAGTCTGGTTGGGTGTAAAGAGCAACATGTGGCTCTGTGACTCATAGACTTTTTACTCTATTATATTAGTCACCTAGATGTTCTACTTCTTTTCTCTGCTTCCTTATTTTTTCATCTTAAGGCTCTTTCAACTTAATACACTTTACATAGAAATCTTACAATGAAGAATAAATGTTCATGAAAACTGCTTAATATTCACACTTGCTTTCACTAAACTCACTATTTTAACCGTTAACCAATGTGCATATTTTGTTTCTGTCTTCCCTCTTTGCCTGCTTGCATTCAGTGGCTTAAGGCCAAGGTAAGAGATGGTTGTCTTTCTATTCTTTTTGTCAACCAGTCAAGGTATCCATGCACCCATTAAAATTGTCTTTCATTTTATATATATATATATATATATATATATATATATATATATATATATATATATATATAGCCATTTAAGATTTTGGTGACATACAATTCCATGAAGATGCTGATTTATCAGTATTACGATGCAACAAAGCAGTATCATCACACAGAATGTATGCATATCTATTTTTTCCGGCTTAATATTCACAACATCAACAGCTGTCATTAATCCAACTTTTTCAACTTAACTATTGCGAGTTATAAACCTGGTGTAAAATTGATTTTATATATATACAAATATTAATATCTTATAGGTTCAACTGTACTGCGTATGTGACATCTCATTTTACACGCACAAGGTGCAAAGGCAGTCTGCCTTTAAATCTCTATCTCCTTGTACATGTCTATAATTTGTCTTTGGACAGAAAAGCTTTTGTGACAGTGTGCCCCCAAAAAATGATGCTCTGTGGAAATTTAAGATCATCAGCTCATTTGAAACTAATTCAATTTTGGCTTTGTAAATATAAGGTTAAAGGGACTCCTCGGCCTTAATAATCATTAGAAGGGGGGACACTGGTTTCAGCTATTCAGATTTATACAAAAGCAATGTTTTAACTTGTCTTTGCTCTTCTAGCAACATGGGAACAATGCAGCAGGACGAGGAGGGACGCTTTCTAGGACCACCCCACCTACACAGAAACCCCCGAGCCCCCCCATGGCTGGTCGTGGTACCCTGGGGTAGGAACACACAGCTCTCGTAGTGCTTTCAAAATATGTTTTATTCTACTCATTCTCTTTACCATTATACCATTGTATGTGTGATATAATACTGTTCGACAATTCTTACATTTCACAATGTTTTTTTATAACACCAGGACCATTTGGCCATGGTTCCATAAACAGTGTCTGGTAAAGCCCAAAGTACTTCATCTGACTTCACGAAAACATTGAGAATTAACTCTGGCTGTGTCTATCTGTATCCAGGCGTAACACTCCCTACAAGACCCTGGAGCCAGTGAAGCCTCCGGTGGTGCCCAATGACTACATGACGAGCCCGGCCCGACTGGGCAGCCAGCAAAGCCCTGCACGCACAGCCTCTCTCAACCAGAGGCCCAGGACACACAGGTAGCTTAGACCCTCTGTTCTTGAACCATGGAATTAACCTATCATCTGTGTTTGGGCACCTTTATTCTTTGATAGAGCTCAACTGCAGACAAGCCAAGGTGTGAATGCATTGCTGAAAAACAGAACACTTAAATCACATCAGAGTGAGAACAATTTGGTTACATACTATAATTCCAGTAAACCAGTACTGTGAAGATCAAACCAGAATCATGCATTGTAAAATACACACATAGCCGCTCAGTAATTAGTGTTAAATATGAAATGATGGGTAATAGATAAAACTAAACAATGTGTAGCCTCTATAAGCCTTTTCATTTCAGACTTTGACCCGTCGTAGTGGTAGAATCACATGTGTGAATAGCAATAATTAGGAATAGCTCTGTTCTATTCAAGTATCCCAGTAATCCATGATGTGACTTGGACCCTGTGTTTATGTTTTTTTTTTCTGCATTCCAAACCAGCCTTGACTCTCGTGATGTTTTTGTTACACTGTGTAACTGCAGATGTGACCGTGTGCTGAAAGATTTATGTCCAGTATTCATGTGTAATTGTGCCAGACGGGTGTATACAGAATGACATATGAGAGAGTAATGATAGGATGTCAATCACTGTCATGTAATTAGGTTATTCTCACACATCCTCTAATGATCACCACAAAGACTCTGTCTAACTGTGTCTCTCTCTCTGCAGTGGCAGCAGTGGGGGTAGTGGCAGCAGGGAGAACAGTGGAGGCAGCGGAGTTGGTATGCCTCTAGCCGTTCCCACCCCCTCCCCTCCAAGTATGGGACAAGGTGGGTCCCAGCTGCTGTAACCTCACTTCTAATCACAGTGGAGACTCACTGCTGTTTACAACAACGGATAGTTGCAGGCTCGGTGTGCCACTTGTCTTCCAAGGCTCTCATTTCTATCACTAAACATTATCACATTCAGTCAGATTTACATGTAGGTCAAACAGATGGGATTCAAATGCAGACAGACAATATTGGGAAAAATAAAACATTTCTTACAAAAAGTTGCATTTACAGTGGGTACGGAAAGTATTCAGACCCCTTTAAATTTTTCACTCTTTGTTTCATTGCAGCCTTTTTCCAAAA
>NC_048418.1:7407911-7440331 GCF_013103735.1 Etheostoma cragini | reverse complement strand
TTTGGAAAATGGCTGCAATGAAACAAAGAGTGAAAAATTTAAAGGGGTCTGAATACTTTCCGTACCCACTGTATAAAATTTCACTTAATATTGAAGATATTATGTAAATGTCAGGAAAAAAATCAAGGTTTCACTTTGGTTATTTACTTACTTTTCTCAGTCTCAGCTTGTATATTAACCTTTGAAAAATCACTGCTGGTGCACAGTAATTTCTAAAGGCATACATACAGTATATCTGTACTAAAGGTATATTCCATAATCAAGTTTTATAGTTGTTACTTAAACATTCTAAAAATAAACATACATTGATGTAACTGGTGTGCAGGTAAATGTGTTTCCCCTTGCTCTAAGCAAAGGAAGAAAATTAGAGCCTAAATAATTTCTAAAGTGGTTAAGAATGATGTGCATAAAAGGTTTTTCATTGTACTGTTCATTGTTCTTACTAGCAGAACCTAATTTTTGTTTACTCACATTCTACATGGAAATATACTGAAAATGAATGCATGCTATTAGAAAACTACTGATAAAGTTTATAGTAAATCAGCACTAAAAGGGACTTATAAGGCTGAGATTTTTAACGCTGTGTACCCATGTCTCTCCTCTCCTGCAGTGGCAACATCCTCCGCCTCAGTGCCCCAGGGCCCCGGCTTGGGTCCCATACCCATGTCCCAGTTTGGCACCATCTCCCGCCAGATCTCCCGTCACAACTCTTCCACCACCTCCTCTGCCTCCATGGTGTCGGCCACCGGCACCTACCGCCGTGCACCCTCCGTCTCCTCCCAGCAGCCACACATCAACGGGGGCCCCGCCTACCCGCAGAACTCAGGTGAGTCAGCTTTAATACACATTTTTCATCCATGTATGTATGTATGTATGTTATAAAATTGTCTGCTTTACTTTAGGGTTGGTGTGTAGGAATATTTGTATTTAATCTAATGAAACATGCATATACAGTACATTTTGGCCACTCCTGCAGTAAATATGAATAAAGCACAGAGGAAGCTTGTATTATTGTACCATCTATTCTTGGCAGTTTTCAGTGTTTTCACTCCACAATCTTATGTGTAAACATGTGAAACTGCTAAAGAACGGTCCTCTGGGTCTAAAAGATATGCATGGGCAAGTCCTTCAAGATGCTAATGAAAATGAATAATGAACCACAGTTACTGAAGTCAGGGTTGTTGAAACCTTTCTACCTCAGCACTGCTGTGCAGTGTGTTTCATTACCATATGTAATTGAGTTATGAC
This sequence comes from Etheostoma cragini, assembly GCF_013103735.1. Classification (NCBI taxonomy): domain Eukaryota; kingdom Metazoa; phylum Chordata; class Actinopteri; order Perciformes; family Percidae; genus Etheostoma; species Etheostoma cragini. The sequence goes on along the minus strand of NC_048418.1, from coordinate 7,439,083 downwards.
TTTATCACTTTAGTCAGCTGGATAAGGCTTCTTGTTTAGGAGAGGCACGAGGCATTTCAGGACAGAAGACATACATACATAGTTGCTAGACAAGGGGAAATCCAGGACATATGCATATTTTCTGTCAGAGGAGTTGAATTAATTTTGGCAGGCATCACTCTGAGCCATTCTCCTCTAATGGCTTCTCACTCTCAAAGGACAAGCATCTTCCTTGGCACAGAAGGAGGAGGCCGTGTCTTGTTTGGGAGGAGAGAGACAATGATGCAGAGCTGCATCAGCCAGGGGACTTTATCTGGGACAGCAATTTTATCTTTGTGATGTCTGTCTACTCATTGGAATTTACAATAGGATTCCTGATGAATGTTATAGAAGTTTTACATCACAAAAAGCTAGTTCTAGCACACAAGGGAACTCGTTGATCTCACAGGGTGTAGCTGTGGAGTGGTCTGGCTCTGCGGTGAGAGCACAGTGAGCGCTCTAATAAGACATTATTGCCCAGCAGTGAGATTACAGACGTCCTTCCATTACATGTGATTTATGAGTACGACCTAGCGTGCATGTGTGTGAGATCATGTCTTTGAGTGAGGAGAGCTGTGTTAGTCTTTTGTTTGTCTGGTCATTTACCTCCTTTTTTAAGAAAATACAGCAAAAAGCCTCATTTCAGAGGCAGAAGATGGAGGGGAAATATGCAAAGTCATTTAGTAAAGGGTGTGATCAAACTAAATGTTGCACATGACCAGACCAGACATACCATGCTAATTTAGCATGAAATTGCCAGTCGGTTCAGACACAAATGCTGCAGCTATACCTGTAAAGGCTTCTTTTTTTTTAGATCATATCTCTGCTTTGTTATTCCTACTACACAGCTGTCACCTTGCCACTGTCATGTTTTGGGGTCTGTGTCAGGCTTTGCAGTTCTTTCACTGTAGCAGAAACCTATTGCTAGCCACAGGCTTTGCCTTTGATGTAAAGAAATGGATGCTGATGAGGTAGATTCTCACACTGAGATGAGATGAATGCCTCTTTCACCCAGCAAGAAAACCGCCGCACAAAAGAACACTGATTGAAATGTGTAAATGAGTTGCTCAGCAATACTTGCTGCACTATTTTGCTCATTTACAGCTTTTTGTTTTCTTTTATTCCCATCTTTTTCTCCATTCTGTGTTTGGACTTTTATCTTCTTCTTTTTTACGTGTATTTACTCTTCCCTTGTCATTGCCTTTGTCTCTCTGTCCACCACCTCCATCGCTCTCTCTCTCTCTTGCTCGCTCTGCTGCTTTGTCTGCCTTTCTGGGTGTTGCTGCTCCAGTGTCTGTGGCTCCTCCGCCACCTCCTCCAATGGTCCAGCTGACCCCACAGATCCCTCTGACCGGCTTTGTGGCCAGAATGCAGGAGAGCAGTAAGTAGAAAATTCATATAAAAACATGCACTTAGTTAAGCAGATATGCATGCATAAGTTCAGTGAAAATCATGTGTTTCTTTGAACTCATGAATACATACTGGCTTACACATGTGTGTAAACTCACTTGTGCACCTGTGCATGTCCAAAAGTCTCAGAATGTATTCCTAAAAAAATCACATACTTATAAAGATGACTCTTCACGTTCAAGTCCACTTACTCAGAGACTCATTCAGTCCCACACATTTGCACAAAACACACACAAACACACACATACAGTGGGGGGGGATGTGTTGAATGACCTAAATTATAATCTCTTAACGACCTAAATTGACTCAAATCACAATTTTTACCAAGGTGTCCATAAAGTGAGAACAGCTACAAAACGAATAGAACATATTCATAAAAAAAAACAAAAAAACAACAAACAACTGATTGCTACATTTATCGTCAATCGTGTTACATTAATCTTGCTGAAGTTGTCAAACCTTCGGATGACTGTCTGTTGCCATGGTGATGGATCACTTAAAGCGTGCCTCCTGTTCTTTCTGTCCACCGAGGAGTGAAAATGTGACCTGATGCCGTGTCCTGATTCACCATCCGCCTGTCAGGAGAAATGCAGCTGTGTAGGGATCTAACTGTCTGGATGTGTCTGGTCAAACGTAAAAAAACATGGAACACTACCACACGACTGGATAAGAGCCATACAGTCAGATAAAGAATCGATTATGCTTTATACCTTAAAGGTCCCATGGCATGAAAATTTCATTTTATGAGGTTTTCTAACATTAATATGCGTTACCCCAGCCTGCCTATGATCCTCGAGTAGTAAGAAATGGTGATAGGTGTAAACCGAGCCCTGGATACCTGCTCAGCCTATGAGAAAATGAAAGCTCAGATGGGCCAATCTCCCCTTTCTCTGCTTTGCTCGCCCAGAGAATTTGGCCCATCCATGAGAGAGAGACATCATGGCTTTCAAACAAGCAAAGTGGCACTTGGTCAAGGCCATGGGACCTTTGAACCAGGTTGATGGTGTTAAACCAATGATTATCACATTGTAAACAAATACCCATCAATCTTTTTTTTCTATACAGTTTTGAGCCTATCTTAATGATCTAAGCGCATGGCGTGAAGCACCTGGCGCAGGTGCGTCAAGGGCGTGTCAAAATCCACGTTTGCTAGTTTCACGCCAGAAGGAAGAGTCTGTGATGGGTCCAAGATAGGGCCCTCAGCCTCAATGGAATGTATACCCTGTTTACACCGACCTTAAAGGGGTAATGGATTGGACTAATAAACTCCAAGACAGCTGTTGTTATACAGTGAAGCATTTTCAGCTCTTAATTCTTAAACAGATGTAAAGTCAGTTGTTAGACCAGTGGTTAAAAAAAAGACATCTAAGCAGATTGGAATTAAAGACATTCATTAAATACAGTCCTCTAGTGCATTATTGCAGTTTGTTTAATTCAAGAGCGGGCTTATGAATAAGAAAGTAAGACAAGAGGTGCAGTTTTTCTTTTGTCACTGGACTAAGTAGATGTAAGCCTGCTGCAGGGAGACACGCTCCAACAGGACACTTGTATCACCAGCACAAAACAGCTGAAGACTAGCACCAGGGAGTTTATTTTCCAGGTTTATGCTTGAAACGCCACTGCTAATTTCTCAGGGGAAACCTAAAATACAACTGTACAACTTGCAAAGGTCTTAAGAGGAGGCCAAAGTATGGTTAATAGGAGAAGCCTTTAAAATCTTAAACAGCCCTCTGAGACACACTTATTAAAAAGCATGCTGTCTATTGAAAAAGAAAAAGAAATCCCTATTAAGCCATTTAGAATTCTTGGTTTCTATGGGCCGACAAATAAACTGAATAGTGCTACGAGTAGCTGCAGTTTGAACAGCAATACTAGCAGGGCTGTAGCTACCAATGATCACACCAAGGCCCCCCCCAACAGAGTTTCATTCCTGTCAGTGTGTAGAAAGCTTCATTCAGCCCTTAATGTTGGGACATAGAACGGAAAAGAAAATATAACTGATCAGTGAGCTGAATAAATGAAATATGTGTGTTTTATTTGATAAACTCAGTATTTCTAAAAAATCTTTCCATAGCATGTGAATAGTACTAGTAGTAGTAGTAGTAGTAGTAGTAGCGTAGTAGTAGTAGTAGATGACTGCCTTACTGAAGAGTAGAAAGGACCCTAAGCTGCCCTCTAGTGAACATTTAAATGCATAACTATCCTCAGAATGAAGGTTCAGAAAGGTTTCTGTTGGTCTGCATGATGGTTGTAAATATGGAAAAATGACTTTGAAAATATGTATGCTAGTTCTGAAAAATGATGTTACTTAGTTTTTATTTAAATAGGGTCTGATTGTTTCTCTACACACTGGCATTTGTTGATGTTGACAAATAGTTCTAGAATCAAATCATTGTTACAGATTTCTTTGCCATCTTGGACTCATCCAATCCAGCTAAAAATAAATAAATAAGGCTGTGAAAATGTATTGCATTATGGGATAGAATATGAACACACGCTCTGCTGTGAGAGATACATTTTGAAATAGACTGCAGTGACAGAGAGTGTTATCTGTGAACTTCTCTTCAACATGATTTTCCTTTCCTCTTTCTGATTCTCCATTTCTTCCTGTGTCTGTCTTCTTTCAGTAACAGACAGCCCCGCCCCACCTCCTCCACCACCCCCAGAGGACCTGGGTGTGTTTGAGGAGCCCACTCCCCCTCCTCCTCCCCCACCTGTGGACTACGAGGAAGACGAGGCCGCGGTGGTCCATTACAGCGACCCCTACGCCGACGGCGACCCCCACTGGGCCCCCAAGATTTATTTAGAGAAAGGTCAGTGACAGGGGACACAACCCTCTAGAGGAATTTTCTTTTTCTTCAACACTCTCAACTTAATGTTCGTTTCCAGTTTTGTAATAATAACTTTCTTTGATTGTTCACAGTTGTGGCCATCTATGACTACAGCAAAGACAAGGAGGATGAGCTGTCCTTCATGGAAGGAGCCATCATCTACATAATCAAGAAAAACGACGACGGCTGGTTCGAAGGTGTCTGTAACGGCGTCACTGGACTCTTTCCAGGAAACTACGTTGAGTCGATCATGCACTATGCTGACTAAAAAAGAAAGGAAAAAAAAACAGCACCCAAAATGGCACATCAGTTTTGAACAGAGGTAAAACCTTGAAGATGTACAGATGTATGCAGTCCAGTGACTGCACTTCATACAACTCCCATTTTGAATGAAGTGCCACGGTGGATTTTCAAATGGTTTTCTGTCGGGGTAGGGGGGGGGGGGCTTGTGCTTGCACGGTTTTGTTATACTCCAAAAAAATTGCTGTTATGTTGTCTTGCACAGAGGAGGGTGCTGAAACTTTGGACCGGGGTCTGTTAGTTTACACTGTGGAGGAAAGGGAGGAGATGAAGGCCCTTTTTGCTGCCACTGTTACACCTGTTGGTGGTCGGTAGCACTTTTCAAACTGTTTGTATCACAAGAAATTACAACAAATGACAAGTGAATTTAGATTTAGTGTCAATTTGTGTATGCGCAACCAACATTTCTAGTATTCCATGTACGCAGTACATTCAGACATTGGAGTATTACTAAGATTTCATGAATAGATTGAGGCAGTGCAGCATTCTTACTATGAAATGCAACGCAGACCCTCCAACCCTTTTATTTGCACTGTAGACCAGCAGACCAATCCTTCCCTCCTTTCAAAAACATCCATCATACCGTATCCATGAAAACAAAAAGAAAAAGACAAACAGACATCAACAAGTGCATTAGGACACGACTGAATGTTCAATGCTGTCGATGTCCATATCGCAATATGTTTGAGAGGGAACACAAGCAACCTCGAGTTGTGTATTTACTATGCTCTTTGTCGGTGCAGATTCCATTAAAAAGGGTGAACTGAGTGTATAGAACGCATTACAAAAAAGACAACAATTTATTCTTTCCGGTGGAATTTCTTTCTGTTCTCTAACTTGTATATAAACTAACGTGAGAAGCTGCCAGTACAGTACATATGTCAGTTAGTGTGTTTCAACTGTGAGTTTCCAGCAGCGTCAGTGGAGGTGATGCCAAGATTGGATGTCTTTTTTCAATACACTTATATTTCTTTTTTACTTGAAAATTGATTTTATTCATCACTCACAGTGCCATTTTAACTTTATCGGGGCAAAGTGGCCATGTATAAACATTTATTTTTCTAAGTTCAGTCACCACTATACCATTTTGATCATTGTCACTATGTTCGGTGATGCTGTCCAGCTACTGTAGCAGAGCTCTGACATTGCTTCCAAATGGGAAGCAGAGGAAGGTCTAACCTGTACACTTTCATTTTGTCTTCTGTTGTGTTATAATAGCTGCACTGATTAGTTAACAACAACTGTGATGACCTTTTTGTGATTTTTGCCATTGCTTGGATTTTCACACAAGAGTTGCTCTCCAGAACTATCCACTATCCTTTACACTTGTCCGTTCTTTCAGTGGTTGCTGGTGTGGTGCTTTACATTGGTGCTCGACCATAATCACCAACTCAAACAACCTCAAACCAAGACTGCTCTACATACTGTAGAAATGCACCAGGGGATTTTAGTCTCATCACTTTGTTCCAGAGGGTGAACATCCGATGAGACTTGATTGTACTCGTCTTCAATCACCTCTGCATTTTAGTGAATGTAGGCGACCCTGCAGTAATGTACAAAAGCTAGGTTCAGTCTGCTACTTACAGGATGTTTTTGTCTATCTCATCACAGATACAGATAAAAGTCTGTGCTACATATAAGTGACACCTGCTAACAGTGAAGGAATGAATTGCAATCCCAAGGTATTTAAAAACAGTGCCGATATGAAGTCTTCTGTTCTGATTTATACTACTTTTTCAAAATAAGATGCCTGCTCTTACAAAGTGATTGTTGGTGCAAGTAAAAGCCGCTGTCAAATATCATTGAAGGTGACTTTTGTCTCAGAATCTATGTTTGTAACAAGTCACGTAAACAAACCTAGTAAAATGTACTTTGGTAATAAGGTACATTCAACACAAACTTTTATTTTGAAATACAGACTTCCTTATGTTATGAGGGGAATATTATTCAGAGGTAACATTTTCAGGTTTTCACACAGACTAGCAAAGGTCAATGACTCAGTGAAGTGAACATTATTCATTCAGCATGAAAGTTACTGAAATGATTTGCCACTACATCCCATTCTTGATTGTATTTTTTCCATCATGAAGTAATCTTTTCTGAGAAAACAACTTTTTCTACCTAATGTATTTCTAGCTTTGCATTCAACTTGGTTTTGTGTCGGGAACTGCTGAAGAATGTCTGCTAGCAGTTTATATGTAAAGGATTAATTTATACTTTTTTCATAAAGAAATCATGAGAAAAACCACTGACTTTGTAATGTTTACCACTTAACGTCTAGCATTTCAGGGCATCACAGGTCAAGGCGCCTTTCTTTGATGTGTGTTTTCTTAACGATGAAGCGTGGGGGGGGCGGGGGATGGGATCAGTAACTTCAATGTTCATGGGAACAGAATCCAATATTTGTCTTATCTCAGTTTGTACATAGGATGTGTTCATTTCATTTATGTACAGTCTTTTTGTAATAAACAGCTCATTGAAACAATGGACAAAACTGTGTGTTTTGTGCGTCATAAAACTGCTGGAACAGGTGAGAAAACATTAGTGCTAGAAATATTATCCAAACACAAATAATTATTTTTCATTTGGGAATAAATACAACTTTTTAATTACTTTTATTTTTCATCATGGGTATGCAACACTACGTCTACGTGTGTGCATTACTGAAACATATTATTGGCTCCAGGTTTGACTTGTGCACACAGGAGGTTGAATTTGCTCAATTCAGACTGGCTGAAGGTGGCAAAGATGTGTCCCAAACTTGTGTGTGTCCAGGAGGAGGAAGAGGGATGAAGTCAGGAGGTGGCTCATGTGGATAGTCTTCAACATTTGTGGTTTTGGGTGGAGCTGGACACGGCTGTGGGCTGATCTGACGGGAGTGACTGTTATAGTTACCTGTAGACAATCAAATGAGAATTAATTCCAGGGATGTGGGTTTTTGTAGTGGTATTCCTGCTTTTGTACAGTTTTCTCCATTGCTGTTGTTCAAAAGCTGACGGGCCAGTAGCCAATTATGTAATTTTGCTTTTTATTCTTAGAGTTAAGAATAAATAGCACCTTTTAGGTTGAGTTCTGTTTTGGAAAAAGAATAAAAGCTGAACATGGTTCGAACAACATACAGACATTTTATACAGCCTCCACAGAGAGTTCGAACCTCGAATGTTAACTTTTATTTTCTGTAACTCATTTAAGGTTTATGGGATTCTGTGGAGGCCTGCCATTGGCTGAATCGATGCTTGGAGGACGCCATTTTGGGTGATCATTTTCCTCGTTTGACAACACTTAAGAGTCACTGCTGTCTTACAAGAAGAATCACACACAAATTTTGCTGAACTTTACCTTGAGCTTCTTTCTTCTTTCTGTTTATTAAGAAAAAGATAACCTCTCTTCAACTTCTCTCATTCAACATATGTGTGTGTATATATATATATATATATATATATATATATATATATATATTCTAATCCATTTTACACACATATTGCAAATAGCACCATTGATTATCTATTCAAGCATACTCACACACATTTTAAATGAGCACAGTTGCATTTTTTTCCCTTATACACATTTCCTAAAAACATGTATCCTCAATGTCATTATTACGATAAGGCCCATTCGGATGTTAACTTAAATTATTCACAAATTCATCTAAGTCATGTCTAAGTACTGTTCTCATGTGTTGACTCACCTTTGTGTGCATTGAAGTGGAGAGTTTGTAAACTGGAGGTTCTCTTTATTGCAGCCTGGTAGTTCTTATACAGGACCGTCCCATACTGAACACAGACAGAGGACACACACCTGCATAAGTCATAATATGTCTACATTTGCTATGTTTGTGCGTTAATCCCCCAAATTTAAAGCTGAATTGAAAATGTATTTTTAATCGAACTGCTCACATTAAAGTGATTTGTGTTGCAGACATTGTTGAACCTGACCTTGGCTATTCTGATGGAGTTGACCCAAAGCAACAGCGTGTGCTCATCGTCGCAGCACAGGAACTTGATGTAGTGCGACTCTTTCTGGATGCAGGGATGCTGGGAATAGAGTACATGCATAGAGAACGGTGATGTTAAAGGGGCACTTCCATGATTTTGTATTGTATGGGTCAAGCTCCAAAATCTCAGCATCCTACACTTCCCATAGTGCAAGTCATAGGTGTTTTTTGTTAGACCCTCTCTCCCTGGTAAATGCTCACATCTTCCAAACGCCACAACCCCAGTTTTTAAAACAGGCTTTCTCTAACAAATGTTAAGTCTCAAAAACTTGAGATGAGATAATAATCCCTATGACATCACCGGGTTTATTTTCTCAGTGGGAAAATCGGTGGCTCTTTTAAATACAAATGCTGCATGTCTGCTGCTGGTTTATGATATAGTACACATTAGAGCCAACAGAGGGCAGCTGATACCAAACTGCATGGTCACACAGTGCATGGCCATATAACTGTTAAACAGGACCAAACATCTGTTTCTCAGTGGGAATGTGGTTGTTGATTAATTGAAGTAGATTAAAACAAACAGACATATCATACCTCATACATGTGACTAGCCATGTTCATGTGGCTGTCAAGAGGCTGGCAGAAATACACTTTGTAGTCAAAGGTCAAATTGGGCAAAAGGAGTTGAGCTTAGTTGGTTTTCTTCAGTCATCTTACTTCCTCTCCACATGACTTAAAAATATTTTCTAACAACTTGATCTTTATCTGTTGCAGTGTGAGTGCAATTTTGTGAAGTCCTGCTTTGGTTATCTTCAGCCTTCTACTCAGTCTATGCTCCTGCTTGATTTAATGAGCTGTTGTTAAGTATGGAAATTAGCATGAAGTAAGTGGAATAAGTTTTATTATATAATGCTCAATGGCATCTTTTTTGATGTGATTTCTAACAAGCAGCTCTACCTCTGAACTTTTTAAAACCCCAAAACCCGTTACTAGGTTGACTTCTGAGAGCATCATGGATCCCAGCTGGGAATACAAGTCTGTGCAGTGCAGAGATACAACCCTGCATGCCCTTTACATGGAACTATTCCAAACATACACATATCACCACCACCTCCAGCCTACACTTGTCCCACAGTCCTCCATCCAATTTCTCTCTCTCCCTTCTCAAATGCATCGACAATCTAAACCGCATGGGACTCCGAGTATGTGCAGTGTTGACACACTGCATAAGTTCCTTGAATGCTCAGAACAGCATTACTAAGAACTGAGACCACTCTGACCATGCTATGGAGAGACTGTCAGAAAGTAAACAAATCTTATTTCAGCAAAAAGTATCTACGATCGCAACTTTTTCAGATGATCCTTCCCAATTTTATAATTCACCATCAATAATGATCGATCCCGCTTACCTTTAGCATGAAGCAGAAGTTAGTGGGAGCTCTGTATTTCTGTTTGAAGTTGTTGGTGGTGTAGATGTTGACTTTTTCAAAGTGAACAAAGCAGGCGAGATCACTGGAGGACTTGAGAAAAAAAGCACATAAACACACTGACAGGTAGAAATCGTGTAATGGAGAACGTATTTATTGCTGAACTATAGGTTTTGTCTTTTTTAGCATGCTGTGTAGGAGAAATAAACGTTCTCAATCACATTGGAAGTAGGTATTGCAAATTGAATAAAACTGACTCAAGAAAACAGTTTCAATGCAGGCCTTCATATCTTCAAGACTTTGTTTTTCTTTCTGCAGCATTTCAACATTCCTTTCATTTTTTACTTTAAGCAGAAACACATCATGCTCACACATTGAACCACACCGACAAAGATGCTGCTGTTAACCGGAAACTATAAAGGGAAGCTTTGTAGAAAGGGGAGGGGACCCGGCTGCTGAGGCTGACTGTTCTGACTTCTCTTTCTTTTATTATTATTATTATTACACTCTCTCAGGGTTCGTTTCTACTTTCTCTCACACTGTTTTTCACTTTATTTCTTCCATCTCTTACCTTTTCTCTAACTGCCTGATTGCTAACAGCTCCATTACGCTCTCTTTATATGACAGCAGCGTCTGTGTCTATGTCTCAAGTCTTGTCATGCTCTAGTGACAAGCAGGTCCACGTCAGACTGCTGTAAAACCTTTTTTTCTGTCTGATTTGACCATTTCTCTCTGGCCTCAGATTCCTGAGGCACTCATGTTTTTGAGTTGCACATCTGCTTTACACAGCCCCCCCCCCATCTATTTCTCCCCCTTGGATGACTGGGTTTTTCGGAGTTAGGCTGCACAGGGTAAGTTTTTCTTGTCTGTCTCACTGACAGAACGACATCTTACTCTTTAACAGCGGCAAGGACTCAACTCACACTGTCCATCTTCATTTTTCCGGCTCCTTCTCCTGCATTTCTGCCTCTGCTAAATTTGAGCGCTCAGATGGAAGCAATCATAGAGTTCACACAGCAAAAAAGAGTCTCTTGTAACTCTGATTAAGCATTACTACCATACTTATTACTGCTAACTAGTTTTTTATTAAAGATACTTTTTGGGGCATTTGAGGTCTTCATGTACAGGACAGCTGAAGACATGATAGGGGAGAGAGAAGATGAATGGCATGCAGCAAAGGGCCACAGGTAGGAGTCGAACCCATGGCTGCTGCGTTGAGGAATAAGCCTCTGTATATGGGCCTGCACTCTACTAGATGAGCTACCCAAGCTCCCCAGGTTTTTATTTTAAAGTTCTCCTCAAGTAGTTGTTAATAGTCTGCACTGAAAACCTGAAACAATTTTTTGACATTTTGAATTATAGATTTGTGCAAATGCATCCTTCAAGCAATAGTTTGTCAGTTTTATTACCATGGGTTACGTGAGAAGATTGATGCCACTCTAAGACAGGAGTAAAATGCAAATAAAGTGTGTTGTCTTTTTTCATTTGGGCCTGGTGCCAAAAATCACCTCATGACACATAACCATAACCTGAATATTTTACCAATCTTCTCCAGGTGTATGAGAGGCAGTTTCGCCCACACAGGTCGCTAAACAGCAAAATCTAATCTGTCACCTACCTGGTGTCTCTAGAGCAACATTGGTATAAACAATGCACCACAAACACGCCCGCATTTAAAAATGAAATATGTTTGATTGTAGAATGTTTGCGTATTTGATCTGTCATACCTTTGTCTTTCCCTTAGGTACATAGTAGATGCCCGAGGCTCTGAGCACAAAGTAGCGAGGTTTCCAAAGTTTTTTTCCATCTTCCTTTAGGTACAGCATGCCCTGAAGATCAGGAACAATCAAAGTGGAACCTCCGAAATGCTCCTGCAGGGTTAAATATTACATGCAAATCTGACATTAACACAGGATAGAGAAAAAGAAAAATACAAGATAAGTTTAATTTGTACAACAAGGCAGTTAGTCAAGTGAAATCAACGTATTTATAGAGTACATTTAAAAACAACAAATGGCTTCCAAAGGGCTCTACAGGGATCTAAGATGGAGGAATCTAGTGCGGACAATGGAGTTGATTTATTCATCAAATTATCCCATTTCAAACCAGAATCAAAGATAATGTTGAGATTGATTGCATGGGAATCTCATGACAAGACAGTATTACTGTAGTACTGTAGGTTCAAAGTTTAGGACCTCAGTTTTATTATGGTTTAGCTGTAAGAAGCTTTTTGCCATCCAGGACTCCACATCCTTACTGGAGTTCAGCAGGGCAACATGGTATCATGACTCTGCGTAAACACACCCGCTGACTTTCTTAAGCAAAGTGGTGTGTCATCTGTACGCATTTTGAGCTATCTGCGTGTGTGTATATGCAGCATACAACGGACATAAACATACACTGGCCGTGTTATAGCCACTTTCCTTGTTGTCGTGAGAAGAAAGCGATGGTTGAGTTTAAGAAACGTGACACGCGGTTAGGTTTAGGCAAAAAAGAACGGGGTTGGCTTTAGCAAAAACAGAAACCGATGGTTGAGTTTAGACATTTGTGACACACGGGACCGTTGGGAAACGTGACACGCTGAACACTATCTCGGGTCTCCTAGGTGAAAACCCTGTGTTTCCCCCATCCAACACCCAGACTAACCTCCATAGTGGATTTTCTCCCTTTCTTACTACTCGCTACGGCAGTAATATGGTAAGGTGTGAGCAGGGTACTGTAAATCTCTATTTGACTCTCAAAGTGGGGTCTGTGGCACTTTGATTTAAAATAATGTTTATTATTACAAAAGGCTTCATAGGTGAACAAATATTCAATCTTAAATAATTCATAGAGTTTTCTAATCTAAAAAATCTATTACTTTCATGTATTTCTAATACATTGTTCTTGTGTTGTTTCACAAAATATTTAATAGAGAAGTGTGAAACATAGCGTATGTTAATTTATTCCATGGGCCATACACACATGAGGGGGTACCCAGTATATTCTTTATATTGTAAAGGGTCCTTGGATGAAAAATGATTGAGAACCTTTGGTGTAACTTACCTTGAGTAAGACCTGTTTGGCTTGCTCGTTGATCCCATTCAAACATTCTTTCTTCTTTTTCCACATGTAAAATTCCTTCAGGGTAAGAATAGCATTGTTCAATACATTGACTAAGCATTCAACTGTGTAATGAAACATTGGCTAAAAGGAAACACTTGCTCGTACTCACTTGAGGCTCTGTAAACATCACATACTTCTGAGGTCGCAACAGAAAATAGATTTTGTTTTCACTGAGGCGAGACCATGCAGACAGGGGCTCCACCAAGTGTTCATGGTCCTCAAAGCCTCTTTCTGAAATGATGAGAAAACATTTGCAGCAATGTCTTCTGTCTCTGTGAATTATATTTGTTCTTCAGCAGGTGCTTTATTGCCTGCATGTGCAACGTGTGTGCGTGTTGAGCTCACCAATCTGCAGCTCAGGGTTGGTTTCACACAGGCTCCAGTCGATGCTGCAGTCACAGTGTGTCTTCTCAAAAAGCTGGTCCAGAACCTCTCGGACCGTCTGTCTCTCATCCACCATCAGTGTCTTGGAGCTGCCGTCACTCATCAGCACCTTTACTATCAACTAGGAGAGGCAGCAAGTTCGGTTCAACTTTATCTGCATGACTGCATGGTGAAGAAACACACACACACACACACACACAACAACCTGCTGGCTTTACCTTCCTCACTTTGGCTTCTCTCAGCTTCTCCAGAGCCAGTTTGATTTTGTCTGCCTTTGTTGGGAGTTGGCTCTGGATGCATGATAAGAGGACGTACTCAGACATACTGTAAATCCTTCCCAAAATTACAACTTGATTTTTATATTCAGTGACAGATTCTAGGTTACCATCTGCAGCCCTCCAGAGGATTCAGCAGAGTTCAATTGTGGAGGAATAGCAGCTGCTGGTTCAGGTTCCTGAGTCGTGGCTGACGCTGCTATTTGATTTTCTGTACGGCTGCTGGTCTGTTGATCTGTGAGGAGTCTCTCTTCGGAGGGGGTTGATTTTGATCCCAGACCATCCACTAGAGCATCCAGGTCATAGTCCTCCAGTTCATTAAGAGACTCTGTAAGGAGATGAGGGTGTGTTTGTGACCTAAAGGTTAGAGCTGGTCCAGGCTCCATTTCTGCCTGGCAACCTCACTCTGACGACAAAACCCTTGAAGACAGGCTAGCTGTTTTCTCCCTGTTTCCAGTCTTTATGCTAATCTAAGCTAACCAGCTCCTGGCTGCAGCTTCATATTTAACGGGCAAACGTGAGTGCTATCGAGCTTCTTACTCTCAGCAAGAAAGGACATAAGTTCCCCAAATGTCAAACTATTTCTTTGACACAACTTTCTGACTTTGTACTGAATCAAAGCTAGATCTCACTTTTATTAAAGAAAGAGACTAGCTTGGTTTGTAGGCACATCCATTTTTTCCCTCATAGTTGAAGAGTCTATTTAGCTAATTTATTCTTACTCCTAATCACTTAAAGTCCTTATTTATGCCTTTTCTTTTATGACACAACAACACAACTCACTCTTCTTTTCCCAAACTGACATATCTCCATTTTTTATCCCTCCTGCTTTCTAGAGGTTGGCATGACCATCTGGCACAAGAAGAAACAGTCACTCCCCGTCTCCCAACAGAAACCTTATCTCTTTAAAAAGGCCTCCTCACATTCCCCCCCCCCTTTGCATCTTTCTACATCACACTTTCAGGGCAGTGTGACTCTTGGTTGTGTAACATTGCTTATCTAGAAATTAAAGCTTTATCTACTGCTTTAAATGAGAGCGTCATCATCTGAACCAGCACTTTACCATTTAGGTCTGTGAAGCCAATGGAGAAGGTTCCCTCTGCCTGCGAGTCAGGGTCTACTTCTGCGGCGTCCGCTGCAGGCCCTAAACTCTGCAATGAAGCAGGGAGATGGTAAATTAACTCACAGCAGTCTGACAACACCAGGAGCCCACCGTCTGGCCCACACCCATGAATGACAGTTGAATACTGTGAAATATCTTTATACATTTTCATTGGATATTAAAAAAAAACATTTTACACAGATTCAATGTCCTTTGAGAGAAACTTTTTAGTTTCAGATAACACTTGTAATAAAAGAGACAACCAAAAATCAAAGTGGCCGTGTGTGGCCTTGAACTGCTCTAAACTGTTGTTTAAATATGTTACACAAGTCTGTTATTTATCAGTGATTGTTCCCCTGCACTTTTTCATGCTCTGTTTTCAAGCTGTACTATACATGGAGAACATATTGCTCTTAGCTTCTGCAAAGACAATCAATAAATCAAACATCGTTAAGAAAAACTAATTTGTCAAAACTGATTGGAACAAGCTGTACATCCGGTGCAGACTCTGGTGAATCGGTGTCCCTGCTAAAGAACTTGAAGAGCACAAGGAAAATGGCTGCTATACAGACTGCATGTACTGAATATTAATTATTAACACATGTCTCTACAGGCTCAATCCTATTCTGTAAACAAGCTGGACAGACTGCCAACCTGTACACAAAACGATTCCTGCAAGCATGCAGGTTAACCCCGATGACTCTATCTGAAAACACGTGTCGTCATGCTGGAGCTGCTGCTTAAATAACACCTCCAAGCTCCTTAAGTCAGGGATGAAAAGACATCCCTTTTTTGTTTTCGGGATTTAAGGCAGGAGAACAGACAATGGACACAATCAAGGCAATGAGTGGACTCACTTTAAATCCTTTTGTATCTCAGACTCTGATGGGATTAATGCTTTAATCAGAATGCTTTTCTTGCTAACGCTGTAATAGTCTGTGGAGGGGTGTTTGTCACTGTGATGGCTTTCCTAAAGGGACGCATGCCAAGGTGACATATAGAGGCCTTTTTCTGGTACTGGTGTTCCAGATTCATCCCATTGTTAGGGCTGCGCTCATTTAGCTTACATAAAGAGATTTCAAAATGGGCAACATCAAATTAAGCCTCAGGCTGAGGTTGCATCAGTTGGAAGTATGAAATGTTTTTCTTGGACAGCCACAGTTATAGGATGAGCAGCTTATGTGTGCTTAATGGAATCTGCAGTGATCACCCACGGTCCACTACAGATGCAATGACTTCACATCTCAGCGTTGCCTAGCTTTTTTCTCTCTGATGCTTCAGTTTCAAAACAAAGACTGCCATGTGTAATCAGATAATATCCAGTTTAGGGAGGTAAACATCAAGTGACCTGATTCACTTCGTGTAACCTGTTCCTACTTCAAAATCTCTGATGGGAACAGTTAACCAGAAAAGAGTCTCAGCTCATCTGGCCATGTTCGAAGAAGAGAAAGAGAAAGAAGAAAGAATGCAACCAAAGATTGCTTGATGTCACACTGTTTCTTCTCCCACTCCCAGATGAACTTTAATGCATAATGGGATGTGTTGTCAGATAAGCATGGCAATGGCGAGTGGATGGTCCACCAGTTCAGCCTAAATTGAAATGTCTCAACAACTGTTGGATGACTGGATTGCAATTCAATTTCATGTAGACATTCATTGTTCTCGGAGGATGAATCCCAAAGACTGACCATCCCTTGATTTTCCATAAGCACCATAAAAAGCTCAACAGTTTTGATTTTGAGTGAATTATCTCATCCTAAAGTATGTTTGTACATATCCTAATGTATGTATAAACATGTGCAAACATACATTAGTATAAATTTTAATTACTTTGGTGATCCTGTTACTTTTCTTAGTGATATCATCAGGCTTCTTACTAACAATCTACCAAAAACAAATGACATTCCTTTTAGCCTCAGCTGTATTTTAGAGTCTTCTTAACTGAAGCCTGCATCTGGGCTAATTCTTTCTTTATGTCGGTATCAAGTGTAATACACCATTTACTCCTGCATTGCCAGACACTCCTCCGCAGCGCTTTAAAGGAGGGTCTGGGACGTACACACATTATTCAGGAATGGGAGAAAAACGTGCTCTAGTTTATTGGCATTTCTTTAAAACAGTCACAATCGTCTTGGGCGGTGCAAAGCGCCAGATGGAGCAACGGTGCCGTTGCAAAATACCCTTGGGAAAGTTCTTGTTTTGGTGGAACATGTATACATTCCAAGGTTGTTTTAGTTGTGCAACTGGAAACTCAGATTGGACAGATAGTCTAGCTAGCTGTCTGGATTTTTGAGGAGCAGTTAACCATAGTCCTCCGAAATTTAGTTAGAGTTTAGAAAGCCAACACAAAGAAAGCGGAAGGTGACAGACAATCTGCAAAAATGTGAAACATCCGGCACTTGAACATTTCCGGAAATGAAATGTCAATAACATAGACTATAAATCATATGATTCAGGGGCATCTACACTTTCTTTCTAGTGTGGTGTGAAGTCACCATGATGCATCACACGCAATCACACGCACACACACATACACACATACACACACTCACTCAAGTCTCATGTCTAGCAGTTGTTGCTAGCGTAGGATCAATGCACTACTGGACTTTTAAGGATTACGTAAGGCTAAGCAAATGTTAGACTACGATCGCAAATCTGGTAAATATTGTACCTACTAAACATCAGCGTGTTAGCATTGCTACTGTGAGCATGTGATCACATTGACATTAGCATTGCACTCACAGTGCTGCTCTACAACTCACCTGAGAGAGATGATCCATCTCTCCAAGCAGGTGACAGAACATGGCATCTATGTCGTCCATCTGAGAAGGGAGAAAAAAGCAGTTTAGCAGCAGTACGTAGAAGTCAAACACAATATAGAAAGTAGATTATAGGAGACTACAGCAGAACTGAAAAACGTTGGATGATTTCAGTTCAGTTTAAATTCAGTTTCTAACAGCACCAGTTCTTGAATAGTTTGTTGTGCTGCAAGCTGAAAAGTTGGGGTATAAACTCTATTGGAAGGCCTGAAACTCCTGCATGACGGCATTTTTGTGGTATGGAGACACAAACAGTCTTTGACACTTACATGCCTATACACATATACAGTTTGGAAATGTCTGTCACAGCTCTAAAAACAGATAAACAACATGCAAAAAGATTTAAACCCCATAAAAGAAAAAAAAAAAAACAGAAATGTGATCTCTATTTCTAAAAATGTTCAAAGTCAGGATCACTGCAGTGGAATGCCATTGCCATTTCTCTGCAAAGTGACAAAGCAGCATGTGTGGCAGGTTAAAATGGTTCCCATGTTGCTCTGGCTGTGAATTTGCACATATTGTTTTTATCACCATCCAGAAAACCCATGAACCTCGTCTTCAATAAACTGTGGAGCGAGGTGTTTGGAGAATACAGTGCTACATTCACCTAACTCTGTGAAATATGTCACAGGTGGAGAAAGCAAACATGGACTACTGAACACGATTCTAAACTTTCTTTAAATGATTTGGGTCCACGTTCCACTTACAGGACATACAGTTCAGAAATATTGTCACATAAACTCAACTTGAAAAGGTATTCACTGGTTACTTTAAAACATATTTACTGGTTATTCCTTTGTCTCATTTTGCTGACAGACATCATATGAGATGAGAGCAACATTTTGTAATATGAAGACTCTTCACTTACTTAACAAAAAATCTAAGATTCATTTGAAAACACCGTCTTGTGTAGGTGTTATGAGCCTAATCACTAAGTAATCTGTGAATTATGGGTTATGGTTCTAAACCACATTTTTTGCACTGATAGCTTATCATTTCTGAAAAAAGGGGGTTCATTGAGATCAAAGATTTTCATCAGGCAAAACTTTGTGGAACTCAGCGTCTGGGTTTGTCCATATGGAGGCAGCACCTTGCCAGCTATGGGGCCAGAAAAGCATTTCGCATGTGGAGCGGTTTAAAAAGCTAACTGAAAAATGAAGTCTACTTCTTGCCAACTCTTTGAGACCGTTGCTGTGTGTGGTTATCAATAGCAACATACATGGATATATATTGTAAAGCCACAGCAGCATGCATAGAAACAAGAAAAAGTACTGGAGAGGAGAATATAAACAGAGGCAATGACAACTGTAGGGGCAGTATTGGTGGGTAACTTCTTACTTTACATTTTTCGAAGCATGACTGACTCTTCTATTGTGGTATGCATAGAGCAGCATTAACAAGATGAACATGGTCCAGTCCTACAAAAAGCTCAATAATTGGAAGCAAACATAACAACAGTCAAATAATGATTACATAATCTGAGAAAAGTTTGAACTTAACGCATACTGTGTTTGTTGCCTATGCGCTAAAAACGTCTCACCTCTGGCCTTCGTTGAAAATCACATTTTGAATGGCACATGCTTTTTTTTTTTATTTCTGTAAATTGTTATGTTGCTTAATTCTGTAATTCAATAACCAGATTCACCTTATGTTCAGTTTGCCTTCTGCTCGGTAGATGCTGAGAGAAGCTCCAACATCTATTTTGTTGATCATAAATACAACTAAATAAATGAAGCCAATCCTCATTTCTTGTATTCTTGCTAAAGCTGCATTAACTGATTTGTTCGGCCACTTTGGGTCAACAGAAACAAGTTATAACACTGATATTTTATTAACTTTTACTTTGAAATGGTGAAAAAGTAAGCTGAGGACATCCAGCAGACATGAGGAAACATTAGCATTCTTTTGGCGTTGTTTTTTTGGCCACCTGGCAAATGTAAGTCCAATATTCACTCTTCTTTTAGTTCTGTGTTTGGTCTCCATCAACTCCTGAGGAAAACCCCTGCTCTTAGGCTGCTTACTGCTCACCAGCTAGTTGTTAAATGTTTTTATCTAGTGTTTGCCGCTGGGTAGTTTTCAGTGGTGTTTATCAGAGCTTTTTTTTGGCAAAAACAGTTGCTTGCTGTGGTCAACGACAATTATGAAACCAATAAGCGTGAACCAAAACTATGAAGTTGTGGCCGTACAACCAAAACATTTTGCTAAAACTTTTAGAGTGTTTCTGGCAACCTGAGGAGTGTGGGTATAATTATTCTCTCCTGTTAGCTCTGTTTTGGTATCCACTAACTCCTGAGAAAATTTGTCTGATTCTTTAGCTGGTAAATGTCCCTCTACGTGGTATAAAAAGTTTTGTGTTCCGCATAGGGACGAGGTCAGGGTGGATAGATAGACGGGTCAAACAAAATCTGGACTTTCAAACAGGAGACAGCTGCTCATGTACTGTGTGAAACCTAAAGGCAATGTTGACTTATTTTAACAAATGCAACATAATTAACTAACATCCCGTCAGTAAGTTACGCAACACATAACGTGCTTAATATTAGCCCAAAACATGATCTTTTCCTAAATCTAACCAAGTTTGTGTTGCCATACTCAGAACATTGTAAAATTGACCCAAAATGGATAACCAGAGTGTCAAAATTCCAAGAGGTCCTTACCAATTCAAAGAGTTGGGAGTGAAAATGTATTTGATGCTGGACAGTAAGTTTACAATGGGTTTAGTAGACCTTTTAACGCCGAAAACAGCTGACTGCTGTTGCTGAAAACATTGCTTTTAGGGCGATGAGAGTAAAATAAAACAGCAAAGCAGCGGAGTTGGTGACAATTCTCTGAGTACATCACTACAAGTGAGTTCTTTAAATCACAAATAGTCATGGGATCCAATGTTAATTTGAAAACATTGATTATAGCAACTTTACATTTATATGTTTTTCAGCCTATTTTATTTTTTGTAGTAATTGCTAAGACAGTGTTGGATTAGATTGTGATGTATCAGCTGAGGAAGAGTGAATCAATGGTCAGAAGTAAAAATCTGGGTAAGTCGAAATAAGTGACGACCACAGCAGACGTTTGTTTGGCTTAGTTTAACTTCACTCTGACATATTTTACACATGAAAGCTGCTACTCGAGGTATGCAAAGTGCGTATTCTGTCCTGTGTATGGTAACTCATCTGCAGTGTTAATGACGTTCATAAATTCAGAGCCTCTGTCCTGCTCTTTGTTGCTCTATGTACCACTTGTTCTTCACACACAGATATTACATATGTACAGTAGAAATGCACATGCAGCCTAATGTGCATACACACTTACAGAAACACATAGGCTACAGTATACATTCCTGCCTGTGCTTTTCAGTCTCATTCTGTTTATGCTAAATGATAAACAGACCATCTATTATCTGCATGAAGGTAGAAGAGGAAATGGACCAAGTATTGCTTCCATGTGAAAGTGAACTGTGTTAATCAGGAAAGCGAACGTTACCTTTGTGGCTTCTCAGGACTTCTGTCTCACATGTGTGAGAGCCAATCCAAACTTCTGTTTCCGTAACATCTTTCTTATACATAGGTATGTCCATTTAATAACTACTACTTGTCAGTGATTCCAGGGATGTGCTCATCAATGCATTCATTACAAAACCACATTCCATGCTCTCATTGGGCATGTCAGATTATTTCTGCCGTCTCCCACTGTGGTCTCACACATCAACAGAAGGCCAAGACACAGACAGGCAGGCAAACAGGCGACTAGCCAAAGCATGAGTACAAAAGGCGATTTATTGAGTCTTATATGCATGAAAGGAATCAGAAAGCCTTGCTTGCTGACTGTAAACCAACATGTTTTCTCTTTTCTTGTGGTTGAGAGCTTCTTACTGTTTTCTAATTAGTTGCAAAACCATCCATTTTTGACTTTGAGAGGACATGTGTTTGTCCTAAACAAAGCTGATGTAGCTGCTCAACTATTTAACTCTTAGAGGGACGAACAGAAGGGAGAAAGATGTATGATAACTCTAGATTTTAAATTAGCATATTTGTATTATATTGATTTACTATACAGTTGCCATAATAAACGTCTTTAAAAAACATTCACTGTCATTTAAAGTTCTTACCTTTTCTGTCTCTTTCACAAAATGGGAGCCTCAAAAAGTGTAAGTGCCAAACTGCTGAGGAGTCGGTCTATAAGTATCCACTTGTACACATGACTTTGCATGCACTGCTTTTGCAGATATCAGCTGAAGTTCCTGTAAAACCAGGAAGTAGATTACACTTCATTTCTGGTAAAGCAGAGTGAAGTTTATTTAAGAGTTAAGAACTTTGCATTGCCATGTTGTTAAAAAAATGCTACCACTATAAGCCAACCTAACCTTGACGAGGGAAAATTAATCAGCATACGTGGAAACACCTGTGTTGGTAATGCAGCATGTAACTAAGTTACGACGTTAAAAGAAACATAAAATGGTCATACAGTTGAATCAACACCTCTAACAGTTTTAACAAAAACTAAACATTGTAACATTCATGAAGGGAGGATTCATTGCAGGCTGTTGTATTAGACTGCATTGGTTTTAGTGTACCTAACATGTGTACCTATTACTGGCAACAGTGTAGAATATGATAAAACAGTTAATGTGGCAGAAGACTGAGCAAGAAGACACTGGTGATAATAGCACCACTATAAATAGTGCAGACAGTGATAGACTGTGAAGTTCCATAGTGCAAAAACAGTTGTACAATTTGCTGTTGTGTGGCTTACAGACATTAAGAAGAGACCTATGAGATGGAACTTTGCAGGCTGTTAAGCACAGAGTTCGGGTCAGTAGCTATACTTATGATCATGTGTGGTCTCACTTTAGCCTAAGTAAATTAGTAACTGTGTCTGAGTGCGACCCTGCTATCACCTGCTGCACATGTGCACATGTGTCCTTTAATAGTCCGGAAAACCTATTTACATGCAGATGATTTATTACAAACTGCTTTTGAGAAGTGGAAGATTTACGCAGTCTTCATACAGTCAGTCTGTGCATCGTGTTTGTGTGTGTGAGTTCACTTTTGCCCTGAAAATTAGAAGAGAGGAAACATTTAAGTGTTTCTAATGTGGATTAAAGCTTTAATCAAACCCATGTGAGGTCAGGGAAAGGAAATGCAAGAGGCAATAAACTGTAATAAAGTTTACATTTTACTAGAGAGCTTCAAAATATCCCAGAGTCCCACCACTGCACCCTAATCTGGTACTACAGAAGGGATCAAAGCTTTGATGCCATATAAAGCAAAGATTTTAATTCTGACAGGGCTAGTTAAAAACCCACAAGGCTAATCCTGTCATCGAAATGAATGGCCAAGAAAAAGGAAAAAAAAACACTATTTCCCCTTTGAAAAATATAATAGGTAAAAGCCCTACTGTTAAAATCTAAACTTCCACTGGACCATTTGGAGCTTCTGATAAAGTTATGGTAACCATGCATCCGCAACTGCTCATGAGTGAACCACCAGAGTGTGAAAATAAAAATAAAATTGGAATAGTCCAAATATCTACCACATGCAAAGCTTCAAGAGGAATGCAGTGACTCTGTGGAGTGGTATGTCCGGGAAACCTAAGGGTTAATTTAAGACTAGGAGCAAAGCCTGTTGCCAATTAGGAGCAGTGAGCGCCACATGTGGGCTAGACGTAGCTATCTCCAGAAGGGGCAAAAGGGGGCAGAAACCGCGGTGCGCGTAAGGGAGACAAGCTGAATGTCTGTGCAATCCCTTGTTCAACATCAATTGGCATTTACATGTATGGACAATCACTAATTTTAGGGAAGAATTTCTGTTAGAGAGATGATCAAACAATATCTACAACACTGAAGGGTTGGAGCATTGCAGCATGGCACGTATATTTACCATATTTTTACTGTGTGCAGCATATTTACTCAGTGGAGCTGAGAGCGTAGCTGAGATGTGCCGGGGGACGCGCTGCTTCTCTGGCCAGGACAGGAGCAGACCGTGCGTCGGAGCGCACTGCCAGGGGCGCACAGAGCCAGCTGCGTCCCAACGACAGTATCATCACTCTGCACAATCCAGACAAGGGCAAGTCTACCCGAATTACCAACAGGATGCTCATTTCACTCATCACCAAGCCCAGAGCGCGCCGTTAGCACCGTACACTAACTTCCAACCTCAACAGGGAGGCTTTGCGCAACCAAAGGCAACGGATGGCACCAGGAGGACGAACCCGAGAACCATCACGGCGGAGGTGTTCCATCCTGGCTGCGCCGGTGGGACCTGTCCAACCACTGTCTCTCAACGCACGATTAGTGATGACAGTGGAACACGGGATTGTAAAGGAATTGGATGTAAACTTCCCCTACGGATGCGCCAAAAGCCCAAGCCTTGCGTCGGAGACGGCTGTGGTACGCATGGAGGAGACGATGGGAGAGGAAACTCGCCGGTTCATGTGACAGACAGAGCGGCGCAATTTCTGGATGAGCTTCCAGACTTTGGGTCGGAACGTGGTGCTTGGATACAGCTGACATGTGACATGAAACCAGGTCAGTATCAGTCTGTGAGTGATCATCAACAAAATAGAAGGATAGATCATTTAAACTGCATGCCTTCTAACTGAGAAAATAATGGTCACTTAAACTGCAATGTAATAGTTTTTTCTTTCTTTGCAACAGGGACCAATGAGCTTCCACCAGAGGACGCTCTGGTGCTGCAGCTACAGCTGTCTAAGAGCCAGGAGAAGCTGGTTGAGGCCCTCAGGGGCCAGCAGGATGAGGTCAGGGTGCTGCAGACGCTTCTCAGTGAGCAACAGGGGACGCTGGTCAACCAGCAGAGAGAAATATTGGAGCAGCAGAGGAGAATGCATGACCAGATGGAGCAAGTAAGGCTGTTTGATTGATGATGAGGGAAACTAGTGGGTAGTGATTCGAAAAGAACCAACTGTTTATTTAGATGAGGTGGACAAAAAAAAAAAAAACACCTACAGAAGTTTTATTTTGTTAGATGATACTGACTGCTCACCTCCCTGTGGTCGATTTTTTTTCCATATGGGGATGATTATTACTGTGATCACACAAAGATTCTGTATTTTTGTATTTCCAATTTCTTCAGGTTAAAGTCCAGTATAACATAATGATGGACAGCATCAAACACACATCTTTCCAGAACCTCCAGGGAGAGCTAGACAGTCACATGGAAACCATGAGTGGGCAGGTCAGAGCCCACAAAGCACAGCAGGCTCTCTCTCTGCACAAGGTGGACATGGAGGCCAGCGTGATGGAGGTGAGCTGCAAGTTGAATCAGGAATCAAGGGTGTGCAAGAGTGTTGAAATGTAGAGGATGAAAAACAACAGCTGACAGACAACATGATACCAGATGTTTCCATCCTTAGGGACCTAATTTGTAAGTAAAGGAAAAGCGATAAAAGTAATTTGTAACTAAAGGAATGTACAGAATTGGCTTTATTTTCATGTCAGCCACCATTTTGCAAGAATGTGTGAATGTTTTTCAAATTATAATATCAGTTGATGATCTGCTGCAAAGGCATGCACTGCACCATAGAATAATATTGAGTAATTAAGTAAGTCATAAACTTTGTAAAATCCTACTTTCACTAGCATATAGTAAATGGATTGGAAACGTAAATAAGATAATCTGATTAGCTACTCTACATAACTTTCTTTATGATGTGGACCTGCCTGTGATGTTCAATGTTGTGTTAAATGCCGTCAGGTGGGTCGCTCCGTGTTGGCCTGTGGGAACTGCGGTTCTGAAGAATACTGTGGCTTCAGCAGCGGTTCTCCTCGTTGTGAGAAATGTACCATCTGTCCTGCTGGCTTCTTCCTGGTTGCACAGTGTTCTGTCCATGCAGACAGAATCTGCCAGGTTAGCACTATCATAAAGTATGACAGTTGAACTTGTGGACACAAACGTGACTCATACAATTTGAAAAACTTCCTTAAAGGGAGATAAAACAAAGCTTGTGTTGGTGTCAGTGGACTCAGGTTGTCGGAGGTACAGGGGCGCAAAGTTTTCTAGAATGTAGGGTAGCCTACATGGCACTGCATAATATTTTCTTAACTTTAAGGACCCCTAGAGGGTCGTTTATATTTTGTAACTACCTAAGGAGCATCCTACAGGGCCCCAGGAAATAGACAGAGCCTTGCAGCCAATTTTGTCCAGTGGCCACTAGAGGAGTTGCAACAGAAAAAATCCCCCCTGTGACCAAGAAAGGATTTTTTTAATAGGCCACCGTTGTACAAATGACTGTCTGCAAAACTGTTGCCAGGAAACCTCCCACTGCAAACAAGTTCTAATGTGACTGGTACTGTGAAGGAATTTAGATTTCTGCCAAATCTTAAGTTAAAACGGCGTGAGAGTGAACCAAAACAAAAAAGTTGTGGCTGCAAAACCAAAACAATGATCTGAAAGATGTAAAGTGTGGTAACTTAAAAAAAAAAAAAAAGTTGATTTATTTGTCATTACAGGACAGAGATGAATGCCTTGAGATAGCTGATCTGTGTGGGGATCGACAGAAGTGTCTCAATACTCCAGGTAACATGAATTACTGAGAACATTTGTCAGTATTGCCTGCATTTGATTACAACTGTTACGTCTCTTAAACATTCTACAAACAGATTGTTTTTAATTAGAGACAATGCTTCAAGTGCTTTCTGAAACAAGTTTCAAACTTTCAGCTATTTGTTTTCCTATTGTCAGGTGGATTCAGGTGCCAGGGCATGACAGAGCGGGAAGCCAGCTCAGGAATGTGCGGCCACGCCTACTTCTACAACTCGGACATGGATGAGTGTCAGGCCTGTAATGAGTGTGATGGAGAGCCTGTGGCTTCGCCTTGTACCTTCACCACAGACACCATCTGCTCTGGCCATGCTGCTGCTGCTGGCTACAGCGCCCTTTCTCTGTCCTGGAATGGAGATGTGAGTCTACCTGGCGCAAAAGGCCACGTCCTGGCTCACGCCTTCCCTAGCGTGCAGCTTCAAATCCAAGGAAGAAGTGACGCAGGACTGCTGTCGGCTGAGGATGGGCGCCTGGTGTTTAGGCAGCACGGTCTGGTCTGGCTGGATGAGAATCTTTCTGTGAGCCATGGCTGTCGAAGCTTCATCCAGTTGTGTCTGCGTATGAACAACACAGATGGCTCTGAGGGTCGCGACCTTAGTGGCTTTAGGGTTGAGCAGCGAGAGGGAAGGTCGCTGCAGAGCGTCAGCATCAGCGGAGTAGCAGAGGTCGCCCCGGGTCAGATGATCTCCCTCTTCCTCCGGAGCGCCAGCCACCACTGTAACCAAAGCAATGAAGGTCTGCAGCTTTACGACCCTTCGGCAGCTCCGCTCAGTCTCCTCTGGCTCTCACATGACACCGGGGCTGTTGCCATGACAGCACAGGCCATGGTGTCCGCACACTACCATACAAACTATCGCCCGGTGTTCCGCACCACCTCCACCTCTGACCCTTACGTGGTTGGGCTGACTCACGATGGCCGTGGGATCCGTTTTGCAGAAAGTGGCACCGTGCGCTTTGTATTTCAGCAGGCGCTGTACTCCATGGGCCAGGCGTGTGTGAGTGAGGGCTTCCAACTGTTGGCGTACCTCAATCGTAATGGAACCGGCATGGAGCTGTGCCGTACCTTCAAACCAGGCGTCCACTATCGAGACACATCCTTATCTCTGTCTGGAGTGGCTAAAGTAGACTCTGGGGACACACTGGGCTTTGAGATCCTCTCTCCGGCTCAGTGCAACGTGCGTTTCTTCGGCGACGAGACAGGCATCAGTATTCTCAGCTTGGTTTGGGTCCCTGCTGCTCTGTCTTCCTCTCTTTCTGCCTCCGTGTCTCACATCGGCCTGCCATTAGGAGCAGTTCGAAACAAGCCGCTGTTCTTCCGCCAGACAAGTGCTCAGGTCACCCAGATGGGGCTGCTGGGGAAGGGATCCACAGATCAGAGACAAGATTTTGTGTTTAAGGAGAGGGGCACAGCCAGTGTGGCTCTGGATCTCAAACTCATTCACTCCTGCAACCTGGTCAAGTTGACTCTTCTAAGGCGAAGTGATCCAGAAGGGTCAGTTAGAGGACGGGAGGCAGAGGGAGCGCGACCTGTCCCTCTGGCCCAGCAGGTGGGTGGTCAGATGCCGGAGGGAAGCCATTGGGCCAGTGTTAGCCTGCGGGCATCTTTCCAGGTTAGTAACGGCACAGCAGTGTTCTTCACACTGGATTGTGTACGTGGGCGAGTCAATCAAATCAGCTACCAAACAGGAAGTGGAGTGTCAATCCTATGGGTGGCAGCATAACATAAGAAAGACAAAACATGTTTTTGATGGTTTACAGTTCAGTAAACCAGATATTAAGGCATTTATTTGATGATCTAGTTTTATTGGTTTGATTTCATAGGAATAGTTAGACAGTTTGGGAAAGATGCTTATTGTGTTTCTTGTTGCTTGTTAATTTAATTTAAGTCAAATTTGGCATTTATTTCATATGCATGATCTTTTCCTAAACCTATCCAAGTAGTTTTGTTTCCTAAAACCTAAATGTTTACAGTGGTGCCCTGGCATGTAATTGTAATGCATTACGTGCCACTACCACGTGGTTTTAAGAGGTTGTGGTCATTTCACGTATTTTTATGAGATTGTATCAGGTTGGTTAAATATGAAGCTACAACCAGAAAAATGTTAGCTTAGCTTGGAGAAAACAGCTAGCAAACAAGCATATTTGCCCAACTTTAAACTATTCCTTTAAACTGCTTGACTTCATAAGGAGTAGCCTACAGCTAATTTGACTTTTTTCTTTAAATATATATTTTATGCTGAGAAAAACTCAAACATGGCTTTTATTTAAAAGAAAATGTAGCCTCATGTGTTTTGTTTAGCGTAATAATTTCAACAGAAGTAGATGTAAACAATTTTCTCACGCTTGAGTTTTCTCCTTTTACTATGTTTAGAAATTCCATGTGCTGTAGTTATGTCTTTTATTTATGTAATTCAGTTACTCTATTGACGCCAAAGGACCTTCAGCTAATTCCCACTGTGACTACAGCATTTTCTGCTGTCACCAAAAGCGAATTACGGCTGGTTTCGTTCAAGAGTGTTTTTTAAGAGCATGTGTTTCATGTTAGCCGCCATTTTCTAATATGAATATCCACTGCATGCCTTGTTTAATGACCACTATCTTTATAATATGGAATTAAAGAGAGTCTCACTAAGGCCCAGTTGACAATCTTAATCTTTAACACCTTAAAATATAGTTCCTGTTTACTCAACTTGAACTGTAATAAAGTGTAAATTTGATGTTTTATATTAAATCCAATAAAATTTAAATTGTTTTGCTGGATTTTTTGCTGCTGTACCTTTACAGCCACACTAGGTCGGCAATGGTTATCAGCTTACTGTATGGTAGCTAATTTTAGCTAGTGTTAGCAAACGTTTAGCTGTTATCGCTAGAGATATTGCTGTGTAATTGACATTCCTAAGTTAGTCGTCTGACTGTATGACTACTTGTGCTAATGTTACATTTACTATAACATGTACTAAGTTCTACTATTGGCATGTTATAGCATTAGCATTTAAAGAAGTAATTAGTATAGCTGCTAGTTATGACGTGTGTTAGTACTTGCAGCTATTTTGTATTCACAGCTTGTTGACAATTGCAAGAATATTTGGTAAAACCTCAGCTTTTTTCTAATGTATTTTAAGGTATATCAGGATCACAACAAATCACATCACGTGGTAAATCACAAATTGTCACTGAGTTTTTTGTAATTACAGGGATGTCCTTGTTTCATCCCGAATCTCCTGTAGCGGTTGATAATCTTGCATGTACTAATCCATGAATTTATTCTGTAGTTAGAAACAGCTTGGCAGAAGCTGCCAGATGTTTCCAATTACACATCAAAGAAAAGAGGTCCTTTATCATGAATTTAAATAGTTGAAATTATATTAGCTGGGTAGTTAACCTCCTAATGGCCTTCCTACGCATGCGAAGGATCAAGCATGCGGGTGAAGGATCCCCCGGACAACCCCTCTCACTCCTAGTGTGCTGCTCTGCATTGGCACAAGATCAAAAAGCATATTACAATCCCGGGCATATGTTCTATGGAAACAAGTAGACCAGTCAATGTTATTATTCCAGCCTTTGAAGTTATGACCCCAGGTTGTTGTGTGCTTTAGACTATTCAATAAAGCATGACTTTCTGGGGATTAGTGCCATTAATATGCAGGTTTGTGTTATGAAAGTGCTGTGGTCTCTGGGATGAAAAGTGTGCCGACACAAGCAATTCCCACTTCAGTTGTCTAATTCTCTCCAGTTCAAGGTTGCTTGACAAGACTTATGAAGCACGAACAGTACAGTTTATGAACTCAATCTTGTGAACAAACTTTGTCAGAAACTTGACAAAAGACAATATTAACCTGAGTTGACTAACAGAACAGAAAGAAAGCATATCTTGGGACAAATTGAAACCATCTCCAGGCTGATGGATGGCTGGCTGGGTGAGTAATGGTTGTCTTACGATCAGCGTTTAAAGAAAAAGGTCAAAGCCCCACAGTATAGAGAGCAGATCTCCGTCTGGCAGACTAGTTGTCCTTACACATTATCACTCTGAATAATAGATTACAGATGGAGGGAAAGATGTGCATGAATGAGTGGGTTGAGTTGGAATAGGTGTGTCTTAAGAAAGTGCACATGATTGTTTGTTTGTTTGTTTGCATGTATGTATATTTGAAAACAGATTTTAGGTCCTACATGTCCTCAGAGACTTTGCTTTTTACATGGGCTTTTCAGAATTTGGTTAAGGATTCTCAGTCAAATTTCACTGCCTCCAAACTACAAAATAAATGTAATTTAATGCCATAAAACTAAATTCATCTAATCTAATGTGATATATTATAAAGGAAGAATGACTATTGAGAGCAGCAGAGATTCATTTTTCATTGTAAGCTTCCGATTTAGATTTAATGTTAATATTAGCTATCAGATACTAATAATCCTATGGATGGTCTGAACCTGGAGTTGGTAAAACAGAACCATCTGAGGAGCCTACATTGTAAACTGTTTGGAAAAGGGCTGGCACTTCCAAAAATAATACTTGTCAGGTTATTGAATCAACCATCTGTCATTCTTTGCACTTCTTTCAATTAAGAAATACTCTCCAGATCTGATACAACTGATGCTACGGTAGCATCTACGCTAACCTCTTTGGGAGACGCCATTGTTGTTTTGAACAAACAATCACCTCTCTGTGTCATCACAAGATTCTGATTGGTTCGCGACATGGTGGCTCGGACACGATGGGGTTAACTTGTGATCTAGTGTCACTATGGTTTTCATCATTATTTAGGATATTATTCACCTTAGGGTGGCAATGTACTCTATATAAGTACTAACCCTTAATGGGAATATGTATGTATGTATGTATGTATGTATGTATGTATGTATGTATGTATGTAGAAAGTTATCTGGTTAAGTGTATATGTTCTTTCGTTTTTTGTATAATTTATTTTATCTTTCTTTTCCTGAGAATGGTTTCCTTGACAATGTGTTTGTTACTTTTAAAAAAGTGTGAGGGGGGGGGGGGGGGGGGG
>NC_048418.1:7375306-7407896 GCF_013103735.1 Etheostoma cragini | reverse complement strand
CTGATATAAGCTGAAGCTTCTTACCCTTCCCTTTGGTTATGACCAATAAAATTAATTCATTCATTCTGTGATCCTCTTATATACCGAGAATCCAGATGCCATGCAAGTTAAGGAGGGTATTGCGTTGGAAAATAAATGAAATGCAACATTTAACCCCTTTCCCCACACCATTACTTTGCCTACAATCCGTTATCTGTTTCTATTGAGAAATTAATGAGGACAAGGTTGATTTACCTCTAAAAAAAAACTCTACTCTGACACATAATACTTGTATCCACACATTGCCTGGGATCTATACTCCCCACCTTTAACTGGCACGTGTGGTGCACACAGCCGTCCCAGCCAGATAGATTGGCATGAGGAGGACAGTGGGGCTACATATGGTGCACAGACCGAGGATATACAGGTAGTATGTGCCGAAAGCAAGTGTACTGCAAACTTTGCCCTTGATACAGAAATAACCATTATATCAAGTAATTTGAAGAACTGTAAGAAAGATACAGAGGGAAGAGTGGGAGAAAGAGGAGAAAAAAGCCATGGGAAAGAAAGTGAGAAATCGGCTGCTTCTGTGTCAGTGCATCTGGAAGCAGTTCTCACTTGTTTTGAACCTTTCTTTTCTGCTTTTTAAGTCGCTCAAAGGCATGTTGCTGTGCTCTGTAGCAAGTTATAATGTTTTGGGCAAGATGTTGTAAAAACCAAGTTTTATATGGCTTTGGATCATAGGCTACCAACACAAACATGAAATGGTAGGCAACAATTTAAATCTTCATATTCTACATCAGGGCAAATGGTTATTTGTAATGTTCATTAAACAGTATACTAAAGAAAACAATAGGTTACACAATTAAACAGAATAATATATCATTGATTTCATTATATCATGATTTTCTTCAGCTGTCATGTCATTTTTTCCTAAAATGCACAATGTACAATATTCCTTGTGGTACAATACTGCCCCTTACAGGATATAAAGAGAATAAAACTCTTATGGTTATATAGTTAAATTATATACAGCTAATATGTATTATGAGTGCATATGTAAGATACAACAGACTAACAATTACTTATTTCATATAATTTAGTTTATTATTTTGCTATATGACAATACAACTGTATATCTTGGTCATAAACATTACTTTATTATTGGGTTTAAATAAAGTTAGTATATATATAGTTAGATATAATTCCATACAGAGATGCAGACGGAGTGTCCATTATCAGTGACTGTACTACAGCAGAGCAAACATTTGTCTTTTTTAATACTATTATCATCATCGAATGATTTTAAATGCAAAAACATCTCAAAGTTTCACACACTTATTTTGTAGTACTCTAACTATTAAATTTAAATAAATGTAGTAAATTTTAATGAGACTGTCTAACAAAGTGTGTCAATGGCAGCATGTTAGCTGTTACTAAAAATAAGACTACAAACCGTCATGAGTTACAAATTCCACATAACATTTAGAGATATGACTACAAAAACCAAATACCGCATCCTCGAGTTTAGGATTTTGGTATCAGGGTAATCATATTTTTATGTATAATTAATCCTCTAGTGTATTCTGTTATCAAATATTAAATGTGATAATTCGGCACTTAAGTGTTGCAGCAAAAGTGAAATAACATCGCTATCATCTTATGAAAGGTATCTTTGAGGCAAATAGATGGATGTTGATGAATGGATGATGATAAGAGTATGATGACAAGAGATTGAATAGTCTATGTTGAGGAGCAGCAGCAGCCTCGCAATGTTTACAGCTTTGGGTTACGCTTGAAATGGTGAACCACAGCTGAAATACAAAAAGACTGCTGATTGTGAATGGACTAACATTGATGCTCAACTGCACAAGTTCCATATAAGTTCCACAATGCTGTCATAATGTTGTCAAAGGGACAACACACATCCAATGCACCTCCATTGTATGAGAGTGTAATGTTCTTGGCAAAACTGTGTATTTAAAGACTATGAATGTAAGTTTGCCATGTGTAAAACAATCTAATATATAATAATGACTTGGTTTTTGGTCCATGCTGCAATGATAACTGACTGTCAGAGAGACCTCCACAAAGTGAATGAGTAAAACTGGTAAAAAGGTGTATAAAGAATAGTGGGAAGGAGGAAGGATGAGTGGGTACAGATACTGTCACGTTGGTTAAATAAGTAGGAAGAAGGTGAGATGTTTTAGTGCAGGATCTCGATGAGGAGGCGTTTGAAGTCTCCACCACACTCTGAATCCAGAGCGTCTTTCAGGGTAACATCATATTTCTCCAGGTACATGTCCTTCACTGTCTCCAGGTCAAACTGTGGGGTAACAACATAACACTGCTGTCACCACAAAATCCCTTTTCATTGGTTATTGTCTTTGACATGAACATTTTCATGTTCTTACATTACTTTTTGAAAATATTTAAGGCCAGGTTTTGGTACTTTGGAATCTATCTGGAAATAAATAAATTAAACATCATGACTACTGTGCACACGCAGACTTGCCTCAGAGCGGCCTACAATGATGCGAATGAGCGTGTCTTCATCAGTGCCCACTCCCTTCATGGCGGCGTTAAGGCGTCGGGCGAAATACAGCTGCGGGTTCTTTGCACACCTGACTATAAACCCCCCCCCAAACACACACACACACACACACGCACGCACACACACACACGCACACACACACGCACACACACACGCACACACACACACACACACACACACACACACACACACACACACACACACACACACACACACACACACACACACACACACACACACACACACACACACACACACACACACACACACACACACACACACACACACACACACACACACACACACACACACACACACACACACACACACACACAGGGCAAGGCAGCAGGTGTTATTATTGAAACAGTTATTTGATTTGATGTTTCATGGCTTGTGAACAATCCGATTACCTACCCAGAGTAATGTAACAGTCCTTGAGAGTTCCTGTTGCTTCAGAGTCAATGGTGTCCAAAATGTCTGTTCCAGAAAGCTGCAAGACAATGACTTAACCTGAGAACTTAGAATATCAATAAGTAGAATCCAATAAGAAATCCTCTTCCAAAAACAGCTTATTTGTAGTAGGAATGAGAGCTGTTCTTACCGACTCGTAGATCTTAAAGGTGGCCTGAAGCTGCAGGTAGTTTCTGTGTGTCAGGATGAAGTTGAAGGTGGACTCATCAGTGCCAAATCTGCCTTCTCCTGCCTGACAGGCCAAAAAGAAGAAATACCCCAGCAGTAGTGAGTATTAAGACTATTTTCTGTTTTATTATAACATGGGTCTTAATTCTTTAAGACAGCTGTGCTAGCAGCCCCGTGAGGCTGTAGCTAATGCTAACATCAGTATGCTAACATGCTCACAATGAAAATGCTAACGTGCTGTTGCTTACCATGTATAATGCTTACCGTGGTCACCATCTTAAGATGTTAGCATGCTAACATTAGCTAATTGGTACTACAAGTGAGGTGCAGCGGATGATGGGAATTTCATTAGTTAAACAGGTTTTTGGTCACAAACCAAAGTAGAAAACAAATTAAATTTTGATGTGATAATGGCGTTAGATGAAAAGTCACCAAATCACCAAAGTCAGTCAATTCATCCTCTTGGGACCATGACTGTCAGGACCAAATTTTCATGACAATCCATTCATTAGTTGCTAAAATTGGTCAGTCTGGAGAAAAGTGGTGGACCAACCGATGCTACAGTGGAGTGGCTAAAAGAAACGAGCTGTATGCAAAGCTCCTGCTGATATTCTGGCAGACTTTGCCACATAACGGTATGCACACATTTATATTTGTACTGTGTTAGTGTGAAACTTTAAATGTAATTCACACCTTAGTTGTGAATTTCCAAATAGATCCCATAATCCTGTACTATAATAAAAGCCACAGTGGAGCATTACCACAAAAAACAAGCCTCGATTTAATAAAATCTGCATTTGTGAGATTTGCCAGTCACCCCGGGCTCACAAGACATCTAAATCTAGGATCACATTACCTTGCAAACACTGGTGTTATGTACAGAGCAAACTATGAATAAGGTCTGTAATTTGAAAGAATTATCCGACATCTGGGAACGCACCTCAAACAAAGATGTGGCATCCTGTTCGGCTAAACCCTCATCCACTTCATAGCCCTCGTCCCTGCTTGCCTGGTGAGAAAGAAGGAATTTGGAGAATAGGGGGATACAGAGATATGGAGGGAAAAAAGGGGAAGACAGGTTTAAGAGGATGAATAAGGGAGTCAATGCATGTAGAGAGAATGAGAGAAAACATTTTGTGAGTGGAGGAAAGGTCAACAAGATTAATTATTAAAATAATCTCAGGCATTTAATGGGATAACAATCATCTGCTACACAGTAATGGGAAATATTTGAAGGTCTCTTTGGATAGATGTCGCTGTAGAACATGAGTCATACTGTTTGTCTTTTCTTTCTGGGGAAGGAAGCAAGAGGGGAAGCAGAAATGGGTGGGAGTGTTGAAAAAGCTGGCATAGAAGCATGCCTGTGATGCGATGAGTGACAAATGTCTCAGTGGGCGGATTACAGAATGCAAAAACAATTCTGCGAGCCCTTATCAAAGGAAGAAAAGTACTATTCTCCTTTGCTTTATGTCTTCTATTCAGATACAAGACTGTTTTCTTCTTTGTGTACTGTAACTGCCCTTGAAACTCCCAATGCTACACTGTAAACCCAGATTTAGTTGTATTTAACCTTTTTTTTTAAAAACATATTTATTAAATCACATCAGTTGTTTGTAATAATTAGCTTAAGTATTATCATAATAAGAAGCAATAACTAAGGATGTTAAGTTTTCGCATGGGAGGGGCGGAGTCATTGGAACTGTTCGGCGCTGATGCGATGCAAAGGCTCATAGGAAACAATATATGTTCTGAACAATTTCAGTCTTAGTTAAAGTGTATTTTAATTAAGTTCTGTTAATGGTTGCCGGGTGCATTTATGTTACCTGGGTTTTAGTTTTGTGTGGTTGATTTAGTGTTCATGTTTATCTGAGCAGTAAGGTGACGTATGATCACTCTGATCCATATAGAGAATATTGGAAATTACAATTTAACTATTGTCATCCTGTCTGTTTTTTAAAGGCGCTACTGTAATGAATAAATTGTTGTTAAAATGATACTGTTGTAAAGAAAAAATATATTAATAAGAATGCTTCCTTACTATAGTTTAAAGTACAACCTAATGTTTTGTTCTACTTTTATATCAACCAATGTAAATTATGTTTTTCTAATGATCTTTAGTAATGACTGCTGATGTAAACTTGATTAGTCTACTGCATCAAACTTACCAGTCAGTGTTTATTCAACTTGACCTGTTAAGTCTCAACTTTTGTAAAAACTTAAAGGGTTTAAGACAATGGGTTTCTAGACAAATTTCTAGTTAAGTCAAGTAACTTGGGATAACAGTGTAGAAGCATGGTTCATTGTTGAATAAAGCTAAAATAATGAGACTTTACCTGCAGCAGTGACATCAGCAGGTTCCTCACATCTCCACTGGTGTCATCCTCAATGTCGGCCTCTAATTCACGCTCATGCACTGTAAGGAAAGAGGCAAAAATAGTTACCACTTGGATATTTTTCACAACATCAATACAATATCTGTATTCAAATCCAGCGCAACGCAATAGTTTCCAATAAGTGACAAGCATAAAATCAGACTGTATTTGAGGCTAGCGAGGGAGGATGATTCACTCCGAAAAACTGAAACACCCATGGCATTGTGACAAATATAAAACTTGCTATGTATCTGTTCCACATGCTGGTTAAATGATCACACTTTCCAGAATGAGAGGAACACCAGATTGGTAGCTGTTTATGCATGACTCAGCATAGAAGAAGACTTACCCTGGGCATAAGTCTGCTTGTAGCTCAAGATGTCCTGTTGGAAGTTAAAGAAAGATGAGATTCAGTCGGCTAATATTAAACCTGCTCTTAACAATAGTTTTAAATTTGAAATGGATCAAGTAGCTATGTGTAATATGAACGGGGTCACTCAAAGTGACAAACCCACAGGGAATCCTCCCCAAAACCCTGCAGTTAAGCTCTGTGGAATGTTTAGCAACTTTAACCCACACAATTATTCTTTTTATTTACCCTCACTTTCATTAAATTGTTGACCAAATGAATGCAGGTTTATCATGTGTCAACAGAAAAAGTACACTTTCCTGGTGATTCTTACACACCTTTACTTGAGTAACATTTTCAATGGAGGATTTTTACTTGTAGTAGTTTTTACAGTGCGGTATTAGTACTTTTAATGAAGTAAAGGATCTGAATATTTTCTCCACCACTGATAGATAGATAGATAGATACACCTACTCAAACGTAAAAAACAATGAAAAAACTACTGCCTTTGTCTCGTCAGATTCTTTTTTATGTTTGCGCAGGCCTGTGTGCATTCCAGTGTGTGTTTTCTACGTGTGTATCTTTCCTGTGATCCGTCTTCCCCTTGTGAGTTCTTTCCAGTCTCTGTGTTTCAGTTTTTGTTTTTTCTTTTCTCTTTTGGACTTTCTGGGTTTTTGGGGATTTTTGACTTTGTGTTTTCCTTCAGTCGTTGGTTTTGCCATTTTGGATTCCTGTGTTGGTTTGGACTCATTTGTTAATAAATCTTCTACAAAACACTCGCCTGCCTGCCTCCCTCCTCTGCGTTTTGGTCCTCACTTCATTGACCTGTCACAGCAGTCAAGCAGTTGAAAGGGTTGTGTTCATGGATGTATTATATTAATAGTTGTGACTAGATGGTAATCACAGAATTTTGAAAACTGTCCGGCGACCTATCCTAACCATAACCCTTTGAGGGCAATGCCTTTGGTTACCATCTAGATAAGTCTACCCCGGGCGAAACCATCCGTGTCGAGATTGTAACTCTAGATTTGTGAAAACTCTTGCAAGACTTGCTGTCTCTCATAAAGATGCTAAAGGGTGACCTGCTGGTTGGTGTCAGACGCTGGGGGGGGGGGGGGGGGGGGGGGGGGGGGGGGGGGGGGGGGGGGGGGGGGGGGGGGGGGGGGGGGTCGCTGTATGTTGACCACTTGCTGCAAAGCATCAGGACAAAAATCCATTTTTTAACAACTTGTTACAGTAATGAGTTAATAACATATAAAGCCGTTTGTTAGATCCTACTATAAACTTCTTTATAAAGAATTCCTTCTTGAAGTGTTGTAGCCGAAATGGAGCCCATATCATGAGCAGTTTGATCCTAAAATAGAAAACCAACTGGCAGTGAAGCCAGACTCCCCTTAAAGTAAAGGATGGAACGTCAATCCTAATAAGTTTATCGCAGTTAATAAAAGAGTGGAAATAGAAACATATAGTTTCAAAGAATAGCATGGCATATTGACAGACCTGATTGGTGGCTGTGCACAGGATCTCTACCAGCACAGCTTCGTCCGTGCCCGCCCCCTTCATGGCCTTCCTCAGCTCCTTGGCGAAGTAAACGTTTGGAGGCTCCAACATGGCAATGGTTGCGTTCTCAAAACTACCTGTCAGCTCCTTTTTAAGGACCTCCTCTAACTCCTGACAAAACAGTTATTAATTGCACGTACTGTAAGTGTGTGAGTGTATGTGAGAAAGGAGAGGGTCAGTGCAGGCAGGTACTTACATCATCATACTTCTCAAAGTAGGCCTTCTTGATCTCTACACGTTGAGCTGCAGAGCGGTTTGCCAGGATCTGAATAATGGCCTCTTCATCTGTGCCTGGAGAATATACAGCAGTTTACACACAAGGGTGCAGTAGTAAAACTTCACCATCAGAGCAATACTTCACTATTACTAGACTCCTAAAAGCAGTTTTTAGATTGAAGGCCGTTTTGAAGTCTTGTCACTCAACCTGGACATGACTTTAATTAAAATGGCTGCCAGGTGGACATGTTACTGTTAAGAATTGGGCAAAATAAAAGTTTATATTTAAATTGTTCTAATTTTACATTGAAAATACATTACCCTCATGCATAACTGACAGTAACGTGCACAACAGACATGTTAAGCTCATTTGAAACACATAAATTCTATCGTAAATAATGCTATTTGTGACATTTTATTTACTGTAATTTGATGTTCCTTTGAATATTCAGTCTCATAGATGCAATGACAATTGTGAATAAACTGAACAGATCAAAATAAGGAGGAAGAAATCCACTTATATACTGATAACACAAAACTACAGGTATTTAAAATCTGAACAGGTGCCATTGACGGATTGCCTTAACATGTTCTGCATTGTGTCTGGTATAGGTCTGCACAATTGTATCCTCAAGTAACCTAAACATTATGTTTTTTTTGTTAATTTTAATTAATTTAGGAAAAATATACTGTAGGTATAAGTGATTGCATTGGACTATAATTGATAATGGATGCCTAAATCACACACAAATAGAGAACATAAATGACTAAATGAGAGGAAAGACTAACAACACGGTACTAAGAGAAATGAGCAAAACATCATACTGTTCACTTACCTAAACCTTTACATGCTTTTCTGATAGCCTTTATATCAGCTGTGACATCAAAGTCCTCATATGGGACTATGGTGGGCTAAAATAAAAAGTGGCGGGGTCATTGAAAACATATAAATTAAATTTATAAAATGTAACTAAATCTGTAAAAACTATCAAATTATCATGTCAACACATACTTTTAGGGTCATGTCATATTACTGATATACTGTACATTCAGCACCATGCACAATCGTAGACAGTGATACAGAATAAAACTGATGTAAACATTTGACAGAGTGAGGTTATGAATGATATATATGATACAGAACATCCAAGCCGGTGTCTCCCGCAGGAAAAGGGTGCAGCCTGTGTGATTGCTGAGTCATGGGGCAGCAGCAGGGGCAGCAGCAGCAGCAGCAGCAGCGTTCTCCTCTCTCCTCTCGCCTCTTCTCGCCCACCCCCCCACTTTAATACAATGCGGCCTTATTGACCTGCGTTTCTGAGAAATTCCTCGTCTCTCGGCCTGGTAGGCTACTCCCTTTGCTCAAAACTTAACTGCGCAAGTTCTAAATCCGTATTACATCACTGAAAACTCAAACTTTCAGCGTTGTAAAGTCTCTGATGAGTGAATTCACCGATTCTACTGCTGTGATTAAAAGCTTCTGTAAGTTATGATACAATGTAGCAAATCTAGTTTTCTTACCTGGACGTTCCCCATGTTATTCCAGACCGCTGTGTCCACTTAGATAGTAGTAAAATACAACCTGCGTGCTGTGATGCTGTGCTGTGACGTTGTGCTGTGCTGCTCTGTAGTTGATGTGATGCGTGTCAAATCGGGTCGGTTGTTTCCTGAACGAAGCACCACTGTCCGGTGCTGCAGGGATGACGTCACTGCCGCTTATTAATTTAGTAGGGTGGAGCAGGTGGGGGAGATGTCAGGAAAAACAATACTTGACTCAATAAGGTAAACATCAACTAGTTGTTAGACTTCTAATAAATTGTTTCTTGTTTCCTGTACCCATGCAACCTTTACTCGAGTGCTGTACTTATGCAAACGATAGGCCTACTTGATCAATTCCACTACATATTAGATACAAATATTACCTTTCACCTAGTACTTAGTTTTTCAGATTGTCTAGTCACTTCGAAAATCTAAAGTTTACATACAAAATGAACATATTATAAAATATCATGCTTTGATATTGATTACCTTTTTTAAAAGAAATCTAAGGAAGTTATTATGAAGTCAAGATTAGCTCAACCAGCTAAAACCTCAATAGTCAGTTATACTAATTTTCATAAAAAAAACCTAAAGTAAAAATATGAAAGCATGACTTCAATTTTTTTTAAACTTGATGTAAGTAAAATGTATGTGCTCCACACTGTGGATCCCTGAAATATAGCCCTAGTTTATACTCAATTCTACACAAAATTCTGATTATTTTAAAAACATTTACACAAAGGTTTAGTCCCAGTTTTAAGTAACGGATACATTCAATGATACATGTGATGGGTAGCTAAATCTGTAACAATGTATTGCATTTGGAAATCATGATCTAAAAGGTGCCCTAACTTGTAATAAAAGCTGAAAAATCAGTGAAGCAGAGTAAAAAGTACAATATTTCCCGCTGGAATGTAATGCATGCAGAAGGAGTTGAAAGTAACATATAATGAGTATGCCACTTACAGTACTTAAGTAAATATTATTTTCTACCACTGTCTGATCTAGACAGGATCTCATTTTCCACGTGATGGCAGTGTTGCACAGGTTGCAATAATAAAGAACATGTACAGAGAGCTAGAATTCATTGACTTGCAGGTGCTTTAGTGTTGAAAGAATACAGAATATGTTGTTATGTTGTTTAATTATTATAAAGAGTTTCTAAGAGTTAATATGGTAATTTGTAAAAAAAGAAAAAAGAAAAAAAAGAAAGCTAACTTTGGTTTTTATAGAAAGATTTAATCCAGAATTGAGAACAGGTTATTTACTGTATTTACATGCAACACAATATGAATGTACAATATAAATGCTCCATGTGGATGCTACAACGTTTTGTAACTTTTTTGGAGCAACACTATACTGTATAACAAGCATAAAGTACATTTAGTGGGCAAGTTACAACATTCCATTTCATAGAGCCTATAAAACCTCTGATAGGAAAAACCCTTGTGAAAGTTAGAGTGGTGGCTCATCAAGCCTTTTAGTTTAGTTCACTTAATGCTTGATGAGCAAATTATCTTTCACAGGGCGTTCTTGATAAATATGTGACAACATCTGACATCTATATTTGAAAGTCGCATGTGCTCCTAAATTCTTTTTAAGTATTTCAAAACATATGCATTATGCAATGACTTGTTATGCCTTCTTGTGAAATTGAGTGTACTCCTGTATTTTCCCTGTCATGCACACACAGCCGTAATGAAGTTGAACAGACTACCGTGTGCAACTGCATTTTATAAGGTGTCGCTGGCGGGTGGCTGATCACAGGACAGAACGGCTGACTGTTGTTGTTCGAGATGATGTTGAAATGGCAAATTTTTCATATTCTGTTAGCTAGAAAGTGGCAAAAAATAAGCTTTGGTCATGCATAGTTTAGCAATTGAATATGTGCAAAAATATGAAGAAAGGTGCATTCAAGCAGATGTAAAATGGGCAACTAAGTGACAGAAAAAATATGCATTATTCACCTCATCCACCCTCATCAGGCTTGGTTTTGGTCCTTGAAAGACATTACATTATTTTAGACATGGAACTACTTAAGCCTCTTTTGAGAAGAGGGACATCAAGGGCATGTTTAAACAGTAAATAACTACCAACCGAAGGGAGAGCCTCATGGATATTTTAGTACTGCGCAACTGTAACTGCAAGCCATTTGAAATATGTATGTACATTATTGA
The DNA here is from genome assembly GCF_013103735.1 of Etheostoma cragini. Classification (NCBI taxonomy): domain Eukaryota; kingdom Metazoa; phylum Chordata; class Actinopteri; order Perciformes; family Percidae; genus Etheostoma; species Etheostoma cragini. Next base: position 7,396,514 of record NC_048418.1, on the reverse strand, counting down.
TAGCAATGCACATAATTTCAAAAGCATCATGTAGGAAGAAGCAACAACATCAAAAGTTCCACTGTCATAATTGAGTACAATAAATGAACATTTAGTTATTGGATGCTTGATTGCTCGCCACATGCATTACTTTTTTTGTTGTTGAAAAATACACACTGTATATCGAGTACTTTTACTGAAAGAACCAGTTTATCTGATTTTAACATGACGCTGCACTATAATCCGTTGTTGTTCCCATGTTTCACTAATCATACAGATCATTTTTCAGCCATGAATTATATATTTGACCTAAAGCTAATACATAACAGCTGTGTCTGGGCTTTTGGTCCTGCTTCTCAGAGAGCTCATATGCTTTTTTTTCCATTGGTCTTTTTTTTCTCTGCAGCCTGCTTGTTTTCATCATGAGCATCTGATGCAGTAATTCTCCACTGGCTTACTGCGTAACACAGGATATCATAAGCGTAACCGGGGAAATGTACAGCAATGTTCAATTAATTCATTAGGTGAAGCATTGACTGTGTTTGTGACGAATGATTGTCCAACCTGCTGGTCAAATATAGGTATCGTTTCATTTAAAAATTACCTTGATGTACTCAAAGTGATAAAACATACATACAATGAAAGTTCGACAAATGTACGCGCAAAAGTGTAGACTATAAATTCCTCTAAAGTCAGGGTTGCATTCACTGCAATGTAACAATGAGATGTTTGCTGTTAAGCAAATGGTTAATGTTTGGTAGCATCAGCAACATAAATGGTTTCCTTCTCAAAATCACCTCGAGAACAACTCTCTTATCAAGTACAATGTTACATCTTTATTGTTCGGTTGACTTGTCCTCTGTGCTGTCAGTCTGTGAATACAAAAGAATACAATCATCACACCAGTCATCATGCCCTCTCTGCAGAGTCTTGATCCTGAAAGTCCCAGGGGCAAACATCAACCACCTTTGCCCCGCTGATGACAGCAGGTTTGTAACTCATACTCAAAGAGCTCTCTTTCTTCTTCTCCGGTGATTTTTTAGTCTGAGCAAAGCTGGTGAGTACGGGCTCGGTCTCCCGGGAGAAAACCTCCCCCCTCCTGATCTCCATCACCTCTGGGTCTTTGGTAGAGCTCCTCCGTCGCTCATAAACCGGGCCGCAGCACTCCGACGACTGGCTAACGCGTCTCCTCTCTGACGGCGGCTTGCTGGAGGAGCTCCGCCTTTCTCTGCTCTTTTCCCTAGCTTTCTCCTTCTCAGCTTTGTGGTTGGACGAACAGGAGCCTTTCCGTTTCTTCTTGTGTGTGGTGGGGCTGTTGCAGGACTTTTCCTGCTTAGGGGAAGGTGGGCTGGTGTAATCCCACGGGCAGATCTCTACCATTAGGGAGGGAGGCTGCAAAAGGCTTCCCGTGGACTTGGAGTGGTCTGAGTGAAGCCCCTTGGGTTTCCCATCAGTGGGCGTAACACTTTTCTTGCGCCTGATCCTTTCTGGGGAGATGGAATCTGAATCTCCTTCCAGCATGGGCTGCTCATCGAATTCCCAAGGACAGACGTCTGGCTTCAGAGGGAGAGGAGACCTGGGTGGTTGAGATTTTCGTGTCTCCTGGCCTTCCTCCCGTTCTCCTCCTTTATCTTTAGAGTGCCGTCTGTTGGAAGGGGACTGCCCGGTTTTCTGCCTCTGCTGGGACCGGCTTCCTTTGCTGACTCTAGAACTGCTGCTGCTGCCTCTCCGGCCTGTGGTGCTTTCTTCAGGAGCAATGGAAACATGTTTCTGGGTCTTTGCTTCAGAGGGAGTCTGAGGTTCTTCCATCTCCCAGGGACAAACCTCGGACACATCGTAGAGGTTCCTACCGTTCTCGGAGCAAATGGACGGCTGGCTGCCACTCACCTGTTAAAATCAAGAAATAAAATATCCATTCAGTAAGTCAACTGATGTATTTATCAAATTATTAGAGAGCTAAGAATGGCTGCAACTAAAAATTATTTTCAAAATCAAATATCTTTGTATTAATCGCTTCATCTATAAAATGTAAGAACATTTTGACAAAATGCCCAAAAGCTCAAACTGATGTCTTCAAATCACCTATTGTGTCTGACCAATGGGCAAAACCCAAAGGTTATTAGGTAAAAAAAATAAAGTCCATTTGCTAACTTTTAATTTGTCAAGGAGACTGTATTTGTATTCACATGACCGAAGTATGGAAATTTATCACGTGAGAACAATTAATGTTGACTACAGCTGCTGAATGTGATGTCATACACCACTGGTCCTGCCTATAGGGTGTACCAGCAGAGCTCGTTGGGTGTTTGGAGTAAGTGCTGACATTTGGAACTTAAAGATGCTATAGTAAATTACTATGTGCAATTGGTCACCCATAGTGGCAAACTCTCAGATTTATACCGCCTGACAGTTCCCCTCATTTCAAAAGATTGTTTTATTGTAGCTTCTTTTACCTCAGTGGTTTAGGGCCCGCAACCTTAGTGTTTTAATTCAGTCTATCTCATCAGTGTTGTTTCCAGCAGCAGCAGGCAGCTGTTTTAAGTAAAAAATATCTGATGAACTGTCTATACATTACCTGCATTTAGTAGCTAAAATGAGAAATATTTCCTGTATGTGTTTGTGGTGACCAAAACAAAGCTAAAAGGAGAGGGAATATTGGTTTTAACCCAGTGAATTCTGCAAATTAAAATCTCTTTGCTAACAAAAAATGCCTTTGCCAAAAAATAATTTGTAAATGTGTTTTCAGCTTGGTCTTATGTCTGGCCAGTTGTCTCATTATCTACTTCTTGTCTTAGCTGCAGAGAGAAACAAACACAACAAACAAGCCCCACCGTAACCTCTCCATCCTCCATCTCACTTATAGGATGTTCTACTTTTTGTTTGACACTCCCCATCATTTGAAATGATAACAAAATTGACTTTTGAATACATTTTCTGTTGATGGACTAATTGACTACTATACTAAACATTTTCACACTACTGCTAAATAGCACATCAATGCATCAATCAATTTGGATTTGGAATATAAAAATGTAAAAAGTACCTGTTGTTTCATGATGCCCATCTTCATGGGTGTCTTGGAGTACTCCACTGACTGGCTGATGATCATCTTGGGGTAATGCTCAGGGGTCTCATCCACTTCAGACAGCATCCTCTCATCCTGTCCCTTCAGACCCTTCTTACTGGCGTCCTCCACGCTTTGCGTCTTGTTGTTAAGCCCTGGCATCTTTTCTTTGGCACTTGCAATCACACTCAGCGACTTCTGCATGATGGAGGTCCGCAGCTGGACAGGTTTCTTCTCGTGCGTTAAGTTGTGAGCGCTGGCTGATTTCCAGAACAGTGGAACAGACTCTGTGGACTCAGCTGGTTCCAGTCTCGGTGGGGTCGCAGCTGGTTCCAGCTGCTTTTTAGTATTCTTCCGACCAATCAGGGAACCCAGAAGAGATCCTTCCCCACCACCTCCAACAGGAGTCGTTTTGTCTCCTGCAGTTGAGCCAGTTTGGCTTCCAGTTTCCTCATCCTGGTCACATACGTGGTCATAGCTGAGGGACTTCTTCAAGCCCATGACTTTATTTTTCAGGGAGTCATCCCGAGGTTTGGCTGAGGGTAGATTAAAACATAGGGATACATTTGAAATGAAATAGGCCTATACTTCAAAAGTGTATTTAAGCTGGCAGTGTGGCTTTAGGGATGGCAATGTTAGCCTTTCGGTCATTTCACCACTTTGGTCCAAACGGAAATAATATCGGATGGATTGACTTGGAATTTTCTACAGACATGTCAGAATTCTACTTTGTCCAATACTTTGGTTTATGACCAAACACCTGCAAAACCACAAATCAGCCTTAGCTGAACCTTGTGTTAAGTGATAGTCAGTGTTAGCAGGTAAAAATCAGAAAGTTAGCATCATCATTGTAAGCACAGCATAGCACCGTTGTGCCTGAGTACAGCCTCAGAGAGCTGTAGACTCTGTTTTCTGCTTGTTGTTGCATGATGGCACACTAAGTCACTGCCAGTTTCCATTTAATCCTCCATGTGGAGCTGACGTAAGATATTACGAGACAGCACACTGTGTTTTCTGCTGTTCCTGTTCTGTTTGTGGTTAAAATGCTAATAGACCTTTTACACAGAAGATTTGACATTTTCACAGTAATAGTAAATGATAAAATCAATGATGGCTGAATTCCATTCAGCTGCTTCAGTTTCAGCATCCAGATTAAACAGGAGGAGCCAGGATCTTACCGTGGTGACTCGGTTCAAATGGGTTTCTCCTCAAGGTGCTGCGGTTGCTGCCGTGTTCGCTCCCGTCCTCACGACTGCACTGCCGGTGTAAGTGCATTGTCTCTGGGATCTCTGTTATCCGTTTTATCAGGGAGCGACCCAGACCTTTCTTGGAGTTGCGCTTCTTTTGGAGGTGAGGGTTGTTAGCAAGCATCTTCTTACATTTGTAGACTTCCAGCTGGGCATACAGCTTCTTCAACTCATCCTAAAAAAGGAATTAGACTGTAAATGTTGGGCAGCTTTCAAATTTTGAATTACTTTGACGCTGTTTAATTCATTTTTTCTCAATTAACTTTCTTGGTATAAATACCAGAGTAATCTTGCCATGATTCTGAAAATGCTACTTTACCCGTATATCCTCAGGGTCCAAGCTGTGCTCACTCCAGGCCGAGGTAATGCTGTTGTTGAGGTAAGAGCCAGACCTTCCCATGTCCAGCTCCTCCTCATAGGCCTCGGTGGCAATATCATCCCTGGCCTGAGTCCCTTTGGATATGAACTAAGATAGATGGAGAGCAAGGTTAAAGAACGGCATCACTGAGCCTGCTGGAAGGGTAAAAAAAAGATACAAAATTGGAAATGTAGTTTGTCCAACCCTATCACTGTAGCCTATAGGGCACCTCAGATTAGATCTATTGTATGACAGAGTAAAGATGTTGGCTAAAGGGATCATTGGAGGCGGGCTAGAGTTAAAAAAACATTTTTCTGCAGCAAATATTTACTCATTAAGATCTCTGGTAATGAAAAAGATACTGTGATAGGTTAAACTTGAAAAAAAAAGTCAGAATGTGGAGAAATGAACACTATTTAGGAGATTTGTTTCTATATTATGGACTTAATATAGTATTGATTTCTGTATTTAATAATTAAGACCATGTGTACTCCAACTACATGATTTTTAAATTTAAGTTGATCTCCTGTTGACAGCACTACCAACAGGTTTAATTTTTTTCCTTAAAGCTTTTGAAATTACAGTTAAAGGGGTTAATTCATTAAATACCGGTATGTTAATCTGTTTTCTTAATATGTTTCTTGCAGTTTTTGTTTTTATTATTTAATCCAATGCAACTATATGCAAACTGTGTATAACAAATTTCAATGTATGCAGCTCAGTTCTCGCATACACTAATCTCCTCCTTACTTGGATACCTAAGTAGAGGCACAAAGGGTGAGATGAGGATGCAATATTACAATAACACATTAATTTGAGAAGAGAGAATGATCTTCAATGATCCGTTTGATTTTGACTTTTCATGGCCAAATTATTCATCTTTGCTTTAATAACAAATCTGGGAACGCAGAGAAACACATATTTAGTCCAGATTCAGGAACAGACGCTCTGTGAGATTAACATCCTCCCATTGTGCTTAATTATTCCAGTGTACTCAACCAACTTGCACTTCTGAGGTACCTAATTAAGAAAGAATGAAAGAACAGAGAGCGCTGATGGTGTACTGCATTTGTTACACAGCAGGAGAATTAAATGTTTTCCATCAGACTTGAGAGATTGCACATAAAGACACCCACGGGAGTGCTAAGCTAAATTACAGTAACCACTAACGCAGTCTGAATGAGTTTAAGGTAATGGGAGCACATGTGCCTGTGTGCATCTGTGTCTGTGTTCGGGATCGCTAATATCAAATGGAACTTAAGATGATTAAGGGACTGTTGTACACACAAGTTGCAGTACAGCAGTAGCTAAGCCATTATGGAAATATCTCTGTACTCAGTGTAACCTCCAGCACGTTTGCAGGATTTACTTTTTTTTTTTTCTTATAAGAAAGAAACGTATCTTATGCACTGATCAAATGGGAACTCCGTCTCGTCTACAGATTACTTTCCCAATCAAGCAGTGTAATAACCTGAACTTTGTGGAACTATTCTGACCAAACAATGACACTTTGGTGCATAAATATATATAAATATATACATCAATTATTTTAGAAAATGATCATGCAATTGTAATTTAATTTGAGCAAACTAAAATAAGGTTGTGGTCAGTACATTTATTTCCGTGTTTTTAACTATTATCAACATGAGAGCACGACAATAACCTCTTTTACTCAGTTGTGCTGTTTGGGCTCTATGTTCCCTGCTCTGTGCACTTTCAAGCCCATGGACAGTCTTGTTTGCTCACAGAGCAAAAAAAAAAAAAAATCCATTTATATGAATGTATTTGATAATCTTTTTTAAAAAATATCCTGAGGTTAATAATACATATTAATAATAATAGTAAATATATCTGTCAAATAAATATAGTGACCTAAAAAGTACAATCTCACCCTCTGAAATATGAAGGCGTTGAAGTATAAAGTAATATTAATATGATATAGTATAGTATTAAAGTACAAGTAACTTCAGAAAACAGTTTTGACTAAATCTGCTACTTTCAACCACTGACTTGTGACAGCCCAGTGAACTATTGACCGGCATGGTTGATGGAGTGTTACCTTTGGAAGGAGCAGCAGGCCCAGAGTCACTGTCACAGTCAGATGAGTGTGAGCACAAAACAACATGAGCATCCAGTCAGGGTGCAGCCCCGGCACCAGAGAGAACCTGCAGAAAAAACATAAACAGAAGACGTTTGTTCAATCGCCAGCACTTTGAACAGAGCAAATTGTCTGTGAAAGAACACACCAGTTGCCTCCTCTTGAGAGATCTGTACATGTAATTTATGACTTCTTGGTTTTGAGTGTAGCCCAGTCATTCTTGACTTGTGAAGGCTTCCTAAAGTGAAGCACACACAGCATGGCCTGTAAACTGAAACACCTGGAGCAGCTCTTTAGGATTTAGTTTATTAACGTTAGCTTGACCACCTAGCATTTAGCCTCTTGGTTAGAGTGAGATCCACAGCTGGTCTTAATATATGAAACAATACTATCTGAGGTGGTAGCATGTCAATTGTATCCCTAAGTCCACAAATCCTGCTCTTGTCGTCTGCACGTACCTGGACTGCTAACTGGGCCCTGTAAAGTAAAAATATGATATGGATAGTACCCATGATAGTAACTTAACAAAGCTAGCCTTGATTGTAGTTCAAATGGTATCTTATGTAATTTTTGTACATCCTTGCTGCTGTGTGTGTGGTTAAACCCCTATCAGCCTGACAACTGATTGAAATCCTCTGGTATGCAAAGGACAAAGTCCCCTTTTTAAACATATTTTTTGACTCTATGGCATTCCTCCAATCATTATGTTTACTTTATTCATTAATCATCCGATTACCCTTTACTATTTCATTTTAACCATTTGTTGCTGTTATTTTTACATTTTTACATTTTTACATTTAACATATATATTTGTCAAATTGTTTAAAAAAATGCATCCCATGTAACTCAGCAGCTACTTCAATAGACGGTTGCTTCTTTAAAAAACTTTATGTCATCATTCCAATTATTAAATCATAGTTTGTATAGTATTCACGAGCACCAGCACAGGTTATTGTCCAATTACAGTATTTCTGGAGAATGTGAGTACGCAAAGGATAAAAGCTTAAATGGGCTCTAACAAGAGGCTGCATTTTGGCAACCATTTTCCACAACCAATTCAATCCAGACACCATGACAGATAAATTAATGGAATGAATAGGCATTATCAAGCTGAGTATTGTTTATGTTGTCCAAAGTCTGTGAAAAGATTCCTCTATGCCAAAATACGTGTGTGTGTGTTTGTGTGTGTGTGTGTGTGTGTGTGTGTGGTTTTCTTGTTGTTTGTCAGAAACAACCAAGGTGACTCACTCACAACAATTATCATAATTCACATTAGATATCCAAAAGCATTGTGTATGTGTTTATCAATTCTACCCCCCCCCACACACACACACTTCCCACACAAGTTCAGCCTTATCTCTGGGTCGCAGCGGCATGCTTTTTTAAAAATTATTTCCCAGCAAGCGAGAACAACTTGATTTATAATAGCTTTACACCACTGATGAAGGTGTACCCATTGGACTTTTCAGTTTCTCAACAGATAAAAAGTATGTGATCGTTATCTTTTTGTCCCACTGAGTTCAATCGGCTACTGCCAAAATGAAAGAATATTCAATCACCTACAGTTTTATCAGAAAAAAGTAAAAAATGGAATATCTTGCCCCAGGCTCCAGCAGGTGCAAAATAAGAAACACCTGACTGGTGTTTCTCTCACTGCAATAGGACTGACAAAGTATGCTTTAATTCAGAAGTCTTGTAAAAATGAATGTGTTCCTTGTCCACCATTCTTTGAACAGTTCTGCTTTTTCATCGTAGATAGTCAAAACCCATTTTCAGACACATATAAAACAGCTCCTCTGCAAATAAGCTCCTAAGAGGCACAAAGGCAGGCATAGTTATAAGTCAACCAGAATTCACCCAGTCAAATCGGATTTTGCAGGTTAAAATGATGATTCAATCGTTCACAAGTGGGGCAGTAATGCATTTTTCCAAACCCCAAAGAATAGTGTCTTATTTTCCAACCAGTCCCTAACTTTAACCATGTTAGTACCCCACAAATTGTGAGATATACTTGTATTGTAAGATGGATGAAAAGATGTATTATGCCTTTCAATCAAGTTTCAAATCTCTGCAAGCTGATTTTCATGCAACATAAACATGAAAAAGCTGCTTGAAGGGAAGAATATCACATTCACCAAACCAGCCTCCAGTCAGCTTAGCAAAGCATTCAACACATTTGTCTTCAAATGTTTGATAAAATGAGTGCATAAAGCAGAAAATATTGAGACGTTTAGCTTAGTCTTGAGACCTTAGGCTTCTAAAACTTTGTAGCCTAAACTGTCACATTGTTTTGTGTAAAAAAAATGACAAAGAAGGAGTTTTAAAAAGATGACAATTTAACCGACGATTCTAAACATTTTCGGTCACTTGGGGGCAGATAAAACAAGATGAAAACACAACATTGGCATATTATCGTCTTATAAAGGTGTTTCGGCTAATGTGTTCACTACCAGTTGCCTTAACACACATTTAGCAGACATAAAGCAACATTAGCATTTATTGGGAGTCATGTTTTGTCTTTTTAGCTCTGTTTTGTTCTCCACCAACTACTAAACCAAATATTCAGCTCTTCAGCTTCTAAATGCTCTGTTCACCAGCTAGTCACTAACTCTGTCTGCTGTTAGGTGCATGGCAGATCAGTGTACTGTAGGTTTTTCAGAGTTTTATTGTTAAAAACAGCTGCGGGCTGCAGCTGGAAGTGACACCGATGAGAACGGTGAGATTTAATAAAAAATGTTGTTGGTCATAAAACTAAAACAATTAACTAAAGCTGTAAAAGGCTCCATAGAGGTGTGGGTGATAGTTCTCTGTGAGTTCACCCATTTCACATTACACATTTACAGTATTTGATATGATAATTTAAATGTATTTATTAGTGCAGTTACAAACGCAGTATTACAACACTATATTCCTTCAAAACAACTACTGTGGAAATCAAGAAGTAATTTAATGACCTATTACTACTCAAGGTTTGGTTAATGTTTAGTTCTTTAAGGTATTTTTAAGCAAATATATATGAAGATTGCGCCAATAAAAAGACATTTTAAATAAACATTGTCAGAGTATATCATGTTACTTGCCACCTGTGAGAGAAAGACAGTTATGGGCACAGAGAGTTATGGGCTCCAGATCTATGGCTGCTGTGTCTCTGCCTGGGGAAGACATTTTATATTCACCTCTTTCAACTGGCTTACCTAGGCACTCTGCTGACACTGTTCATTTCCCTGAAAATGAGGGTGGGTGAACTCTCTGCCTTTCAACTGAAGTGTTCAGCACTTTTATTTTTTTTAATTAATGCCCTGCTCTACCATGCAAATGTTTGTGTGATTATGATTAAAGAACAGGTGCAAGAACCGGAAAAGCCATCTAAGCCCCTTGATATTGTTCACACTATTTCCTCCTTACTGTCACAGACATGATCATGAAAGGTATAAGAGAATTGTTCTTCCCTTTTCCTTTTTCAGTGGACGTGATTTAAACATTCACCCCCGACCACACATCTCTTTGTTCACGCCCACTCGCACCTGCTCACCCACCTGATGATGTGGAAGATGGCTGATAAGAGGAGTTCATTGTAGATGGCCACAGCCATGTAACGTGGCTCGTGGAAAGCGGACGGTACAGTGCGGACTGCGAAGCATAGGTACACCCCCCACAGCAGGAACAGGAACTCCGCTTGGAAACAAAAGAAACAAACAACAAAAAGGTTACAAGGAGGGTTAGAGGAGTATGTATTTAAGTATGTTTTTGTACACCCCTTAAAGTAGAATTCTGGTCGATTCCAACACGTAACTCTGTTGTATTTAAATTTGGATTGCTGTCATTAGAGAGAAAAACGAAAATAATCAGTGCTGCTTACACTTTGTTGTCCTCCTGCTGGAAATGGTACCCAACAGACTTGAACAGGGCAAGTTCTAAACTGGTTTTTAGCCTCTAAACATGTTCAAAATGTCATTACCAGTGCCCACCTGTGTGCAGTGATTCCTTCTGAGTGAACACAGTGAATCGGCCTGCTGTAGATGAAAGAAATGCTTGAAGTTGTGCTAATTCAGTTAGAGAGCTTAGGGACCGTCTACAAACTACAACAACAGATTAAACAAAAATATGTAGGCTATCAATTCAATTATTAAATTAATTAAATTTACCTTTATTATAACTTTTCTCCTGCTAGTTATACTGTTGCACTTACTTTTAAAAACTAAGCATAAGCTCATTTTTGAAAATATGTTTGTATCTCTTTTCAATGTTAGTTAGACCTTAGTTTGTAGACAGTCCCGAAGCACTCCTTGCAGTATAAACACCAGAACTAAACACAGCTGAATAAGTGAAACCTTCATGCATTTCTTTCACATCTACAGCAGTCAAATTCACTCAGAAGGAATCACTGAACATAGGTAGGCACTTTTATTGACATTTTGAACATGTTTAGAGGCTAAAAACACATTTAAAACTTGCCCTGTTTAGGCCTGTAGGGTACTTACTCTAGCAGGAGGATAACACAGTGTAGGCAGAAGCCTTTTCATTTTTCTCTCTACCAATAGCACTCCAAATTTACAAACAACAGAGCTATGTGTTGAAATTGACCGGAATTCTCCTTTTAGCTAGGACAACAACAAAAAAATCCAGAAAGTTTGACTTTTGTTAAGTATAAAATGCCTAACTTGAGGCTGGAAACTCTTTTCAAAGTATCAAACTCTAAAACTGTAAAGTAATAGCTGAACCTTTAGGGAAACACTTAGTTGCTTTTTTCTGAGGGTGAGATGAAAAGATCGATTCCACTCTCATGTCTTTAAACTGGTATCGATCTTCTCTCATCTCACTCTCAGAATATCTCAGAAAATGTGTATCTCAAAATGTTGAAATATTCCTTTACGAGTTCCTTTCTTTGATTTGCATGTTCTCTCTCTGACTCAGTTTGTCAAACCTGCTACATGTAGATGCAGACAGCGATAGTACACAGCGACACTGTTATTCACCACACTGTCTGAAGAAGTTGATTCTCGACTCTGCTTTGCGGAGCTCATAACGTTCACAGCAATAATGTAGTTCCTATTTTAGCAGCAGTTCCTGTGTTTGCAGTGTCCCCCCAAGTGAAGCAGCTGCTTCCTCAACAGTGTGTTGACACCTTCCTGCTATCGTCTAATCTCACCTAGGTCACACAGCCCGCCTGTAATTTACAGTGAAGATTAATTAAAAAAGCTAGCACATGTACTCTGCTGTATAAAGATAGCTCATTGTCATCTTGTTTGTGAACGGAAATTTCACAGAACTACAAAAATCAATATTAATAATTAGGAATGCGATCAAGAGGATTCCTTGAGGGCTGATGCATTTTGGGGTTATAAAATTATGTCTTGAAGCAATTTAATATTGGTTTCTCTGGTGTTGTACAAAGGAAGATGCAAAAAAAACATGTTTTTCATAATAATAAAGTATTAAATTCTAATTTGATATGCTGCATATAAAAATTCCAAATGAGCGTTGTATGAACTTGTTATTTTGTTTGCAGGCAGCAAAGAGCACCAACAACTGTGCCAAGGACTGTGTTGGCATATGAGTCCATAAAGTCTTAAGTGATAACAGTTCATTTATATTCATGAATAGGTCTAGTGTATAAATCATCACTAATTACTTGGTACTTAGCCTCTGAATCAGGATGCATGGAGAGCTGCTTGAAAGAGGGAGCAATTCCAACTAACTAAAGATTAATTGTGGATTTAAATGAATTGCTTATTGTTGACATCATGAATACTGTTTTGCTTCAGCTGCCTTTTGCTTCGCATTTGCGGACTAAATAGGATGATTTATTAATTTCTAGACAGACATTCGTTCCTCTTGTCAGCATTATAACCAAACAAGCAAAAACACAATTAGGATTCATTTTTACAAGCACAACATTGTTAAAGTCCTCCAAAGCCGCTTTGCAGGGGGCTTCCTATCTTTCATTGTAGCCTCAGTCAGCACACCAGTGTGTTCTCTCTAGCTGTCACAGCGAACATCGGGACACCTTCCTGTCTTGTCTCGAATGCACACACAAATACACACTGACACTACTGTATGTGTTTCATTCCATTAACAGTGCTAAGTTTGTGGGAAGCTGTCACGGCACAAACACACCATCATTTCCTCTGAAGATGCTGCTCTCCTGCGTTGCGTCTCCAGAGTGTCCTTAGCTGTCCTCCCTTCACCAGCTCCCTCTTCTTCTATTACGCTCAAGTTCTCTCCCCCCCCCCCCCCCCCCCCCCCCCCCCCCCCCCCCCCCCCCCCCCCCCCCCCCCCCCACACACACACACACACACACTCCCGAGCTGGTGGAAACTCTCTCTGCATCGTTTCCTACATCCCTCTAAGCTTTATGCTTCACAGGCTTCACTCTTCTTTTTCCCTGCCACTTCCGTCTCTCTTTTTTTCTCTATGGGTCTGCCTGTCCATCAGTTTTCAGAGGCAGACCTAGCTTCTCTCAGAGATCTGTCCTTTGGCTCTTTCCAAACAGGATTAGTGTCCCCTGCTGTCAGACTGGCTTCAGTGAGGTGCCCATCACTGCCTCCTGCTTCAAGAGTCTGTCATTACGAAGCTACTGTAACGCACACACAAAGCCCTCTGAGTCACCAGATACATGAGGGATACAACCTGAAAGTTCTCCCCAATACAACCGCTGATTAGCTTGACAGTGTTATGAACCCTGGTCATTTTAGGGACTGCATCGGTTGAGAAATGGAGGAAGGTTATGTATTTTTTCTATTTTGCTGAAGGTTTGATTGTTTTGGAAGGGCAGAGTGGCGTCTTTCATTATTTACATTTTATTTCATAATTTTCTTGCATGATTTATTAGGGGGGGAAGTAGATACGTCCAAAAATGCATTGTGTGTGTGCCATGTACCATAATGCTGAGTATTACCATATGCAGAGGACAACAATCATGTCTCTGTATCTGGGCTTTATTTTGCAATTCACATTGAACTAGGGGCTGATTCAATGATGTCAGTTAAAAAAACAAAAAAACAATAGAAGTATACATCATTAGAGTTAGAAGGAATTTGACCATTATTGTCATTGCCCTGTTTACAGTGACGATGGTGATAACTGTTTATTTATTAGCTCTTTGTTAAGAAATCAAGCAGCTTGAAGGCTCAGTAAATACAACACACCATTTGTTATGTTTTCCAAAATTAGCAAATTGCTGATTACACTGCCAATGTGCAATTTCATTTATTTTTAGGTTGACATTTGGGCTAAGTGGGAATATCTGGGAAGAGGGTTGCAATTTATTGTGGAGTGTGCAAAGAAAATTGTTGTTTTTCTCAAGTCAAATATAAAGTTCACTAAATAAATCTTTACAGTCTCTAAGGGGCTGCTATTAGAAGTCTAGTAACAACTGATAACTTAAAAGCGGACTATCTAAAAAAAAACATTCTAAGTCTAGTTCACTGCATGTTCATGTGCGGCTTAGGTATTTAATGTATGATCTATTGGATACATGTGAATCAAAAGAAAAGGCAACTCAAAGCACAATATAAAAAGGCTGGGATGAATGATATAAGATAGTAGAACAGAGTATGGACTGTCAAGGTGAAGTTGCAGCAGCAGCAATATAACAGACATTCATATCCTTTGTGGTGAGTACCTTCATAATCATTATAGCATTTAATTCTGTGATTGATTATTGTCTGTTAAAATGAGATAGGTTTGTCCTCTGGAAAGTCCTTAGAGACAAGCTTGTGGTGAAGGGCTGTAAAAAATAAATAAGAGACCCAATGGCACGGCCTGCCCTCTGGAGGGTTCTGCTTTAATGCTGGTGGCAGCCCAAGACATTGAGTAAGGAGTACTCTAATCTTGTTTCTCAGAGCAACCCATTGTTAACTGAAAACACAGAACCATCCATTTAACTTTTTTTAAGCAAACCCATCAGGTAAACTGAATCAAACAATGGACACTATCATCAAAATTCACAACTGCATCCATTTAACTTCAAGTTCAGAGCAGAGGTTTTTCAAAATGTTGCTTTGACGACTGGGTGCTGAATAAAAGGGCCTATTACAGCACAATAATGTCTTCTGGCAAGCAGACGAGTGGCATGTTTGGGAGCATTTTATGCCTCGCTTAAAGAGGTGGCTCTTATTTATCTTCAACAAGAAACCTGTCAAAGCAGGGAAGTTTATCACATTTATTCAAGATTCCCCAGGTTACAAGACAAGGATGCATTGTTGTTCTGATTTCAAACAGTCCCCTCTATTTCTATGCAATGCATTGGCTGTCAGCACCAACTGCTTGTAGAAAGCAAAGGAGGGGACTGCACTGTACAAAATAAAATAAATGAGTCAGACATGGTGCAGCTGTTGAAAACCCAGTTCTGGGAAGTTGGAGAGGGTCTTCCTGTAAAAATCAGTCTCTGTGTTACTTTTGACCACGCTGGTTTTTCCACCTAACCCTGCCCGGAGCTTTTTTCAAAAGTTTCCAAACTTAATCTTTAGCCTTACCAAGCAGCCTACCCCAATCTATAAGCCCAAAAGCTCCTTACTTAAAGGGTAAAAGGGGCCACAATTTCCTCACTTGTTTCTTGTCCTCACTTCACATCGGGTAGCCTGGTCCTACCAGACTCTGTACATTTCATTTGTACAGAGAGTCTGGCCACTCTCCTTTGACAAGTGTTAACTTCTTTGAAGGCAGATACTCTGTTGAAGTTGAAAACTATCGGATCTGTCCAGAGCCACTCTGGATCTGCCATAAACAATCGCTAACGCTTGGTTGTGATGTTGGCTTTGCATTGCTAGCGTTTGAGGAGGAGTGCCACAACATGATGGCCACCAACAAGACTCAGCAAAGACTGTTGTTACTCAAACTAGTGCACCACCTCAATGTCATTATTCTCAGCCACTCCTTCTATTTGCTGATTGGGCAGGTAAAGATTTAAATGGAGGAAACCCAAGAATTAACGCAAACCAAGACGCAGTACTCAAGGAAAATGAAAAGTGAGCAGAAGTACGTACGTAGGAGGAAGGAGCCGGGTTACACATTGGGTACATATAACTACGGAAATACAGAAAACACACTTACCAACAGCCATCATGTAGTCCCATCGATCCAACAGACACATGCTGAACTGCAGCCCCTCTGGGGTGAGGCCTGCAGCAATCAGGGCCTGACTCAGCTCGGGTTTCTGGCACACGGCCGAGGTCCAGGCCACCAGGAACCACAGCACCACCAGCAGGATTACCACTAGCAGCCGCAGGACCCGCCAGCTGGTCATGTAAGGTGTCCTCTGAGCTGTGCGGGACAGGAACACCTTTAAAACCCTGGGAGAAGGAGAGAGAGATGCGGAAGAAGAGGACAAGAGTTAAGTCGGAATTCTTGAGACTTCTGGGTGAAATCATGATAAGCAGTGTAGGTGAGTAAGAAATGATCTTGCTGCAATTGACATGTCAAACCCTTGTATGTTGCTCTTACTAACATGCAAACTTGAATTAAAAGGATCAGGGAGACAAGGGCACTGTTTTTTCAATTAATTCATGTTAATTTGTTGTTTCTTCCAAATTGAACAACTTAGAATATTCTTATGGGTGTCTGTTTTTAACTTTTCTGGTTGGAGATGATTCAACTAATGCAATCGGAATTAACACATTAGACTGAATGCATGCGGAGGCAGTTTATTTATAAGTTGCGCAGTATCTTCACACAAGATAATGCCACCTCTGTGCAGGGAATAAAAAATGCAACACATCAGCTAGTTGATGCTGGGTAAAGGGAGCAAAACAAAGATAGCATGTAGTTATATGAAACAGTCACTTCTCTGTTCACTATTGTCTCTGTACTGTGCTCGTCTGCCTTCTGCCGACCAGATTGTGACAAATCTTTACCCTGGGGCCCATTTCGCACCAAGCGAGCTCGGAAAGAAATCTCATTGGTAATTTTGCCAACGGAACACTGTGGCCGGCCTTTGACCCCCTTCTACCATTTCTGAAACACTTTCTCAGAGCTGAAGAGCAGAAAGTGGGTGTGCGTCTATAGATACTGAGACGAGTAGCCGGCAGATGCAGATAGACCGGACTTGATGTGAACTTTAAATGTGTTTATTGACTGCATGCCTGTGTGTGAGTGCAGACTGAAAGGGAGCTAATTTATTACAATTAAGGAAGTCTAATACACGGGGCAAGTTATAATACCAGAAGAGGAGGTGGGGAAAGGAAAGGAGATAGGAAAGAGGAGGGAAGAGAATGTTTTTGCTTTATTATAGGAATAATTCATAGGAAGAGGATACAACATATAGCAAATTTAATATGCTGATTACCACTCTTGATTCAAATGCTTTCAGTTTAAGTTGACAGTACCTGTACAGCTTGAGGATGACGGTGCCGTACATGATGGCAAAACCCAGGAGGCGAACCCACCTCAGAAGGACACAGCGAAACACACTGGGTTGGAAGTACAGGATCATCACCTGGAGAGTAGTACAGCAGTGTAAGTGTTCACACTGATATACAGAGGTTATAGAAATATATATAGTCTCTTTTTGAAAGCAGCAAATCTCACTTCCACTCCTGTCATACTCCTCTCACATTTACAGAGAAGGAATCAGAAATGAAAATGAGTCTCCAGCATGAAAGAATCAGAGCTGGAGCCAGATTTGGCCCCGCAGATATCTTACGCCTCCAGAGCTCCCGCTAACATCTCTTAACTGTATGTTGTTCATTTGTCAGCTGCCAGTACACATTAAATACAAAAAGTATCTCAGTGGTGGTATTTAAAGCGACTGCATCTAAGCGGGATTATTTGCATGTTTGCATTTATAGTGCATGTTTCAATGTGTGCACATGTGCAGCACAGGTTGTCATCTTGGTGTGAGGTTTATTTGCACCTGTTACTATTAAAGAAAAGGCTGTGACAGAGGCTGAGTACTCACATGCCATGCTGTAAAGATCAGAGCTTCCAGTTTCACTTCATTACCGTGTACCTCAATGGGACGCCACATTTTAAATCTCCAGTGACCCGTGTGAAGCTGAGGATCCCGTGTAGTAAAGCTAATTTCCACTGAAGCAAAGAAAACCTTCCACACTCACCTTCTGTGAGCTTCTCCTGACTATACGGTAATTCCTCTACTCCGCGACAGAAAGTCGCAAGGTTATGACACGTTAACCTATTTTATAAAAACATTTGCTACGGGGCCATAACGGGAGATTCAAGGTAATGGAGTCTTTTGTACATGGTCGTGTTTCTTTTGAAATAAACAATGGACAAATAAGAGTCTTTAAACGCTTCAGATACAAAGTTATTTGCTGTCAAAGTGATGCCAAAATGAATGGCAGTCAATGGAATGATAACAGAAGGGGATGGCTTGTTAGCTTATGCACCTCCCTACAGGAAGTACGCTTTTCAGATGCAAGCTTAGCATTTTTTATTTTATATTTATGTGTCATGACTTTTGCATTCCTTGCTTTTATTGTTATTTCCGATCACTATTGTCATGCATCAAAACACAAAGGCAAAATCTATGTGTGTTAAAACCTAGTGGAAATAATCTGCCCACAAGCTTCTGTGAGCTGTGCTCCTGCATCGTGGGATGTAATTTATATTGGTGGATGTTTGGTTTACATAGATCCATCCACTGAAGGTTACAGTTAACCACATGGCCTCGGACAGAATATTGTATATCATTATAGATGGAGTATAAACCTCAGTATAAACCCATCTCAGAGGAGTGCAGCCAGTGATTTATCCCAGCGCTTAGGATGCCTTGGCATTTTAAGAGACAGCAGCTATCCAGAGTAATTAAGCTTAAGCAACAACAGCAGTACAGTACAGTAACTTTTTTTCAACAGAAAAGAGTTAGCTTGTCTAAGGCAAACTCAAAAAACAGCCAACCCTGATGCTGTAGCAGTCTGGCTGCAAGATGTGTTAAAGAAACCGGAAACTAATATTTAATTGGAAATATAGATAATAGTGTATACTCATTGTGGCCTCAGACAGAGGTAATAGTATGCTACAGACACAGAAAGATGAAATCACAACAATATAAAATATGCTATTTAGGAAGTTACAATTAAAATACATTTTGAAGATGACACATAGTGAAGATGTATTGAAACAATGAGCGCATGAGGAACATGAGTGCTTTTTTCATCATCATAATTTTGCCGTGTTTGTTTGTGTAATCGAATAGAAAAATGACAAGGTCAGTTTCATTCTACTATTCTACCAAAATGTGGCTGAGTGTGCAATTGAACCATCATAACATCCCGGTTTTCCGCTGTCAGTATGTCCCCTCCACTCTCAGTTCACCTCTGGTATACAGACATTTCTCTCACCTCCTGATTAAGAATGTGTCTTGCAGAGTTGAATCAACAGGTCCCCTCCATGCATACTCCTCATCAAAACCTTGCAGTGCCAAAGTCGGTCATTGGTATGCTGGTCATGAGATGGTGGGGAGCCAAGTCTATTTTTTACCCAAGAACTGGAATTATAGCTGTTCCTTTTTAATGCTCCACTGTCGACTATGAGTCACTGTTGCAGCTCAGCATCTGATAAATTAGTTGTGATATTAAAAGAAAGCGTATCATTGTACATGTCAATTTTTAATAAAAATTGCTACCAAAAAAGGAATCCCTGCATATTTCAGACCTAAAAAATATTTCAAAATTATAGTGATTACGTGGACGACAGCTGTGACATGACTCATAGCTTTAATACCATAATGTGCTTTCCTGGAAATATGGTTACCAACATATATATTAGTTCCATGCCTGTGCATTAAGTATGGAGCTAGAACCAGGATGTGATAAGATTAGCATAAAGATTGGAAACAGTGTGAAACAGCTAGCTGGCTCTGTTCAGTTTAAAAATCTCCCTACCAGCACCTTTAAAGCTAATTAATTAACATGTCATTAATTGTGTGTTTAATTCATACACACACACAGATGTAAAAAAACTAACAATATTTTGTGATTTTATGGGGAGTTTTGAAATATTTGTATTTTTACATGTCAGAGTGCTGTGCTGTGGCAGCTTTTTGGGGTATTGGAAGGCATATTTATTTATCTGGACAGACACAGGCTCAGAGTTCCCCTCTGTTTCCAGATGTTATGCTAAACTAGGCTAACCAGGTCGCTGCTCCAACTCCATAGCTAATGCATAGATATGAGGTTGGTATTCATCTTTTCATCTCCCTTTTTTTTAAACTGAATTCATTGATTTTGTGGCAACTTGGGGCCACCACAATACGGTCCCTACACAGCATCCACATCTTATCATCTTGTAAAGCTGATATAGTGAGCGTGTTAGCAAACAATGGATTATTAATAGATCAAGCAGATGTGTAGCAAAATGTGCTTTTACTGGCCACCTGATGAATATAAGCCCAATATAAGCTTTTCTTGAAGCTTTGTTTTGGTCTCCACCAACTCCTGAGGTAAATATCGGCCTCTCAGCTGCTAATTGCTACATTATGTTCAATATCCAACTTTGTCTGGGTTGTTAGGTTTGTTATGTTACATATGATTTGATCCTGTGTTAATATACAAATATTTATAAAAGCAGCTTTAACCATTATGTCTTTTTAAAAGTCAAACTTAGAAATTAATAATTGAAGAATTTGCATTTGTAACATTCTTCCTCTGCTTCTGTAAAGCAACAACAAGCTTGAATGAGGTAATAGCAACCATTACTGTTAAATCAAATATTGGACTAGAAAAAACACAAAGAAATAAAAGTGTTAAAAGCATACTCTTTCAGTGTCTTCTCTTCCTCTTGTCCTCCTACCTCTCCATGTCTCACTCATGCTAACTGTGGTTAGGATTAGCATCCTCCCTGGCACCTTAATCTCTTTGCCTCCTGGGCAAACATCTAGCCTTCCAGCTCTCTGGTCTACATAGCGGAACAAAACAATAAATCACATCCATAAATACCAGGTAAAAGTAGGCCACACTGTTTCTTACACCCACATACTGTGGAACTCTAGAAATATCGAAATGCAAATCCACGCACAAATGCACAAACACAGAATCACGGTAAAATGTGAAGATTTGAAACCACTCCACCCTGCCTACATACACAAACACACACAGATAGACAGGCAGACACAAACACACCATTTCTGCAGTGCTACCCACGTGGACTATAAAGTCACAGGAGACTGCACAATAAAAAACTACATTTGGATATTGCCCAGAAGAGAAGGTGGCTCCCCTGGTTTGTATCCAACCTCCCATGCCTCCTCCATCAATTAATCAGCAGATGTATTTTTGAAACAAGTTGTGCTAGAACTTGATGGACTGTTTAAAAATGCATCAAGCACCAGAGCTGCGCAGCTGTGCCAGGATTAGCTAAGGAGCCTTGTGGTGGCAGCAACAAAGAAACAGCAGCAGCATCAAACGTTAAGACTGCAGGAGAGGAGACAGACACAAAGGTGAGACAGCGAGTGAGCATGCAGATGCAGAGGGGTAATGAAAGAAAAATATGGAGGGGGGGGGGGG
>NC_048418.1:7374074-7375296 GCF_013103735.1 Etheostoma cragini | reverse complement strand
AGGTTGAGACAGGCAGGCAAGGTGCCAAGAAATGCAGAAAAAAGATGGAGATACAGCAGAGCCAGGGGAGAAAGAAACCATTGAGTGTATCCAAGTGTGTGTGAACATAAGAGAGTGGCAGGATATTTTCGGGCTGCTATTTTTGGTACTTCAGTTATCCTTGGGGTGAATGGGAGGAGAGGGTAGATGGATGGATGCAAAATCAAATCCATTTTGAGCTTCACGGCAGAATTTTACGCTAATTGTGGTCGCATTAGGACAAATCTGAAATACTTGCTTCCTTATCTGCTACACCAACACTACTAGGCTTTATATTTGAATGCAAATATATTTCCTATTGTAAAACCCCAGTAACTTTAGAATGAGAACAAAAACTTTTATCCCAAGAGTTACCCAACGCCTCGGAAGCGTATTTTCTTGGCAGATTTTTTTCTTTTTTTAAAATGGCCAACATCCAGCTATCAGGCCTTGTGTTTGAAGAGAGCAGTGGCTCACGGTTGGCAGCCTGTGCAAGTATTTGAAGGGAGCGAATTCCCCGGTTACATCTGATCTCCCTGTTACATGGCGCTCATATTTCTTCCATCTGTTTCCCTGCTAAAGATGGGCTTCTGATGCAGCACTCCAGGTGCACTGTGGGCTGTGTGCACAAGTGCAAATACACACCTATACAATGCACGCTGGCACCTACTCACCTAGACCTGCTCACACATACAGGCAACAGAAAGGCTGGCAAGGGAACACGCTCAATAAGTCCAACATGCTCAAGAAGATGCTCAACACTACTGTTCATGCACACTAACTGATGTCCTACTCTTTGTTTTTGTCCAGACAATGATCAGACGTACTAAAACAGCATCTAGCTGCAGCTGAAGAAGTAGGAGGCAGTAACATGCCTAACTACTGCCTTAGTTACATAGTAATGCATTCTATTATGCATTAAGCCACTAAGCAATGGCTTCATTTTCTTGGTAAAATGGTAGATTTCAAATTGTACACATTGACCTCTCCCTCATTTGAAATAATTAAGATTTTCAACTCAAACCCCATTACTATTTATGTATAAACATTTTTTTCTCAATGCAGGGGTGTGTGCTCTCCCCACTGCTTTTCTCCCTCTACACCAATGACAGACGGGAGGTTGATCAGCTGTCTCTATGGTGCGGTCAAAACAACCTTGAGATTAACACGCTCAAACTGTTGAGATGATCGTGGACCTCAGGAG
>NC_048418.1:7341738-7374064 GCF_013103735.1 Etheostoma cragini | reverse complement strand
CCCCCCCCCCCCCCCCACTGTTCACCAAACTCAGCAGCCCTGTGTCTGCTGTGGAATCCTTCAAGTTTCTGGATTCCAGTACATCCCAGGACCTAAAGTGGGAGCCCAACAGTTTCACCATCATCAAAAAGGCCCAGCAGCAAAAGGCCAGGATGTACTTCCTGCGTCAGCTCAGCTCTGCCTAAGTTCTGCTGATCCACTTCTACACAGCCATCTTCCAGTCTGTCCTCTGTACGTCCATCACTGTCTGGTTTGGAGCTGCCCTCGATTCATGACTTTTACACTTCCAGAGTCAGAAAACGGCAGGAAACATCACTGCAGACCCAACTCACCACAGACACAACCTGTTCCAGCTTCTCCCCTCTGGTAGGCGCTACAGAGCACCGTACGCCAAAACCAACAGACTCAGGAAGAGTTTTTTCCACAAACCATCAGTCTGATGAACAGCTGACTTCTTACTCCCAGTGTCAGGTTCAAATCTTTGCAATAACGCAGCCAAACTGTCTCTAATCAGCATCTATTTACTGGTTCCACTCATATTTATTCATCATTTGCATTCTCCAGTTCAGAACTGTTTATACTGTTCATTTTGTAAAATAATACTTATATAATAAACATAATAACATTTATTCCAGTGCCCTTTTCACTATGCTCCATAATCAAATAATAATAACTATCATAATTATAATTTGCTCCTGCATACTTTGCACTCTTCATTGCACTATTGCTTCAACCTGTCTACATTGTTTCTGTTTATAGCGTGTATATAGTCTTTGTTTTGTTGTTTGTTTTTGTATGAGTAAGCGCATTGTGAGCAATATGATATAAAGCTAAATTCCTCGTATGTGTCCTCATGCCTGGCAAATAAAGCTGATTCTGATTCTTATATTATGTAATTACCTTTCTATAGTAGTTGTCATTGTTAGCGGCAGATTCAACTGTTACCAAACTGGATTCAAATTGCCTTCACATTCAGAAGGGATTGACTGGAAACAGTACATATGTAATCCAGCTGTCCTGTTATATCTCTCCTAAGGCCATAACAGAGCTATATTAAGTTACTGTTAATGCAGAGCCAGCATGTCCTTCTGCTGCCGCCTCATTTTTAAACCACTGAATTGTTGAAACACGGGCGGCTTTTGTTGTGAAGCCACCACAGGAATCGTATTGTTTTTGTTTCTGTGGTTAACGCTGACAGCAATCGTTCCTTGCAAAATATGTCTACAAAATGTGGTTACTTTTGGAATTCTGGGAGCTGCAGTATTTAAGCAAAGTCAATGTTACCACCAGTAACCACTGGTGTTGCTGCTGTAAATTAGCACAGCTTAAGCATTATAACTTTAAAATGAGCAAAGCAAAAATCAAAGGAGTGACAGACTGCTTGAGTAAATTGTGGGTGCAATTTAAGATCAGAATGCAGACTTACTGGGAAATAGAGCAGTAAAGCCCCAAACAAGATGGCTTCCAGCAGAATAAGACCCGATGTGCGGATGCTCTGTTAAGGGGAAAGAGAAACAATAACCAAAAACATCAATCAATCAATCACTGAAAGGAAAAATGTGATGTACAGTATACGTGGCTTTGTGTGCTAAGAGGGGTTGAAAAATATAACCCTATAACAAGTTATCAATTAAAGGTGTTTGCTCATCTCAGTGAGTTGGCACATGGTGAACATGGAAAACATGGCGAACATGTCAAAAGTATTGCATCAAATCCTGTTTGTTTGAATGGAGTGTTATGAAGATTTGTAGCTCCAGCTTCTTTGCATATTGCAGGCAAAAGCAAATAATAAATAATTGCCTCTTTCAAAGCAAACAAACCCAAAGAGGAGTTAAATGTATGTTTGCTAACAATTTTTCTTTCCCTGAAACAAAAATGTAAGTGACAACAGCACCTTTTCTGGGTCGGAGTAAAAAAATAAAATTAAGTTTTAATGTAAATTCAAAGGACTCCAGGGACATTTCTTGTGAACTGAAGAAATGTGTGAGATTTTGACAACACAAATGTCTATAAATAGCAAACTGGGAAAGATTCAACTCAACTTTGCCTAAGGAGTGGTTGTAATTAACTTACACCGTGAGGATCTCATAATTATTTCACTTTATGCTATTATCAGAGGGGATATTATGCAACAAATTTGCTGCAAATCTATGTCGATTCAAATTGAGGCAATAGTGTTAATTAGTTCAATGTTCGTTAAGAAAAAACAATAAAGCAATGGATTGTCTTTTAATTTGGCCCAGTAAAATGAATTTAGTATGAAATTACATATATTTTCAAACACAGATGGAAAGCAAATTAACATTTACTTATCAGAGTACCTCCTCTAACTTATTGAAATCGAGTGCAAGCGTTAAATCCATGGAGCCCTTTGTTTGAGGGCAACACTGTGTGAAATAAAACTGCTGAAACTTGTCTAATTTTACCAGTTACTGTGTGAGCTATGGCATGGAGGAATTGTTTGCCTTTCATTTGTGTATAAATTTAGTACAATATGTTGGATGTTGGATTGTTGGGAACAGCTTGTGGCACTTTTTAAGCACTGTCTCACCTGACATAAAATCTTCCTCAGCACAGGATAAGATTTTCTGACTTTTAGTCCTTAGCATGGGTCATGCTCTAAAGTTGAGTCTTATAATTCCTATAATGCAGAATGCATAAAATTGCCCTTTTGTCGGCCCTCCCCCCCAAAAAAATTATGTCATGGTTATAATTTGTTTATTAAATAAAAATTGAGCAAAGCCATTACAAAACGTATTCAGATAATGTAATGTTGTACTAATGGAAAGGAATAATGACCTTCATATTTCTAAACATGGCTCATAAATGTTTTTAATGGCAGGCTGTGTACCTTTGCATGGTCAATGTTGAACAAAGGTGGACGGTGTCTGTATAATGTGACAGTACTTTTATATCATCTTAACGTGGTAGATTCCCAGTCTTTCAAACTCTACACCGACAATTTTCAAACACAGACTTTCTGTTACAAAACTGTCTCCAATCTAAAATAATTCTTGATGAAATATCTAGACTTTAAACTCTTTCCAAAGCCACAGAAGACATTATATAACGATTTATCCAGGCTCAGTAGTACCACTCCTGATTAGTAAACCTCAAAGCTGCACTAGGTGACTTTTATGAAATTAGTTTTTTACAGGATATAACTGCCACTATATCCTGACAGAATTATATTTCAGAATTGACACAGGCATTGCAGTGACATTATCTTGATTCTAATTGATCAGTGCTGCCTAGTTTTACAG
The DNA here is from genome assembly GCF_013103735.1 of Etheostoma cragini. NCBI lineage: Eukaryota > Metazoa > Chordata > Actinopteri > Perciformes > Percidae > Etheostoma > Etheostoma cragini. The sequence continues at coordinate 7,370,801 of NC_048418.1, read as the reverse complement.
TTCGACCGCAGTTCACGAGCAGTCCTTGTCACTGCGTAATAGACTCCTTGGCTCAGATTGGTTGTTTTCCTCACTCCATCAGGAGCACCACCAAGAGGAAGACGTTTTCACAGATTATTTATCTTATACTGTCAGGATAACAGTTTTAGCAAATATGACAAAAAGTTATTTTTTTACGAAAGTTACCAACTGTAGCTTTGAGGTCCTGATAAGTAGAGAACATTTTCATTGCCTCCAACACTCCTCCACAGTGGCTCTGTGTCCACTCACCTTCTTCCTCCTGAAGTGGTAGACCACCACCATGCTGGCCAGGTCCAGTACCATGCACAGAGCATGGAAGGAGGCCACAGAGAGTCGCAGAGCACCATCCTCCTGCGCCAGGCAGGGCGTGTCGTCCCGGCAGTAGGGGCAGCCGTCATGGCACGGCAGGCACTTACTGGACACATCAGAGGTCTCGTCTCTACTGGAGCCATGCTCCTTACCTGAGGATGTAAGAGCACTTCAGTTCACAAAGTTCTAAATGTTGGGTATAAATTTTCATACTGTATGTTACTGCAGAGCTCAAGAATGTGTACTCTTCTTAGAGATGAAAGACTCATCACAACTCAGGACATGGATCTGGTATAGTGTTTTCAAGGATTATCAATACAATTAATTTGGTTTAGCTGTCACACACTGCCTTCTCATTAAATACTCAGTTAATCAATTTGAAGGAGTACAAAACATCAATCCAATCAATCACAAAGCCTTGGAGGTGATAATTACAAGAATACAGCCTTTAATTAGGCAGATGAGGGATTAAGAAAGGGGAGGAGGATAAAATACTGTGACACCGCTCTCCTTCATCCCTCGGGTCTGCATCACTGTTGTTAAACCAGCATGTGGCACACGTGGATGTGGTTTATCAAATATGTCCCTAGATTATTTTTTTGAACATCTAATTTAAGATTGTTCACATTCGCATGACTGACTGTGTTCTGTTAAAGCGCCTTTGGAGCCAAATTATGTTTTGTCAATAAAATACAAAGAAAGGGCAGACAATGCCAAAAATGTAATCTCCATTCGGCAACATGTCTACTGTTGCAGTATTTGGAGTAAATCTTTAGTCCAAATCCTCCATTTTTACCACACACGCATATACACGTGCGCACAAGCACGTATGCATGCACACGCATGATGCAGCTCTTCTTTAAAATGATGCTTGATAAGCGTGTGATTCCTTTGTAGGTCCCAGAGCTCATACAGTATGCAAACATTGTGCTAAATTTGTACAGCGCTTCAGTGGAGCTTGATTGCAAGAGAATGTACAGAACGTCCTCCGGTAATGATCAAACAACACGAATCACATTTATTGACATAATAACAGACCTTGAAGACAATTTATCAAGCAATGACGCAGTCACTGATGTAAGAAATCCTACAAAGTGGTTTTGTTTTTCCATTTGGCCTTACTGTGTTTACGTAAGGGTTTAGAAAAGAAGGGAAGGAGGTGACCGTGAAAACATAATAACTTTTAAAAGTGTATCTTGCCTTTTTGCTGTAAATCGCAGTTAAGCTGTTTATCTTCTCTGGTATTCATGCCTTTCACTGATATTCACAATGTGAATTGGTGCCAGGATGTTGTTAGCACAAAGCTACTATCTGTATTTGTTTATCTTAGAAACAATATCTGTATTTGTATCCATAATCTGTTTTATAACAGATGTGTTTCATACTCAAAGCTTGGAAGTAAGTCTGCTTCCTTTTCTGCAATAAATTGTTTTCTGCTGCCATTTATTCGCCGCATACATGTATCTACAAGTTTAGTAGCTAAATATAGTCAAATTAGCAAAACAACATAACATTTTAACATTACATTTTAATCGTGTACTGGAATTAGTCAAATAATGACACATCTTTTTTTTTTTATCAGGACCTCATCTTCAAAATAGAATACAAAAAGTCTAAACTAAGTCTTGATAAAAAGCTGTGGTTCTGGGTGGAAATCAATAGAGGAGAGAGAGCGGGAGGTTAGCAGAATAAAACAAGTCCATTACATTTCAAAGCTGTTGAGAAAAATCTGAAAAGCTCCCTTGGCCCACTTTGCACGCATTTTTGAGATAAATGAAACTGAAATGTATGAATATTGAGTACCATGTTTTAGCCAACAGCCATATATTATTACATTGCATTTGATTGTTTTAGTTTTTGTTCAGATCTGTGCATATCTTAATAATGTATTTGTTTTATTTTTTTACTTTTGAGGGACAAATCATTGTCCCAATGATTGGAAAGAGAATAGAGGGAAAGAACCGAAACAGAGAAAGAGAAACCCTGTTAAATTGTAATTTCTGGACTCAGTTTTCCATATTTAGTGTGTGGCCTGATGTTCAGTGATGCCCCACCTCTCTGTTTGTCTGTCAGTTTTTATTAGCAGGCAGCATCTCCATCAGATTATCTATTGGGAGGGGATTTGTTTTCAGTTATTGCTTGTTGTTGAAGCTGCTAAATTGTGTTTCTGTTTTGATCCTTTTTCTGTTTGTAACTGTAGTTCCACAATCTTCTCAATTTCAAATGAATCATGTACACTTATGTTAGGGTTAGGGCTTGTGTTAGGTGCTTGTTTTTTATCTTTTCATGTATACTCTGTGGGCTACACTTAGCTCGAGGATTTCAAATAACCCTAACTCAGAAGAGAATGGGAAAAGATTATGGACAAAAAGAACAGATTAGTTAGTATTCTAAGGTCAACAGCATGCCTTTCTACCTTACAGGTTTCCAAGCAACATCAAAAGTGAAATGAAAACAAACCAAAATAAAAAGTAGAAAAAACACTGACATCAACATTACAAGAAGATAGGTCAGAGTGGAGAATAAGCTTAAGCCCCAGCATCCAAGTCATTGTGCAAAGTAGTGGAAGGTGGCGGATAGTTCTGCAGGGAACCTCAGAAAGAGGAAAAGACTTGTTTTGATGTGAGACAGCTCACACTGTTCCTATGTTTTATGGCTGTTTAAGGAATTTGAATCAGACGTTCAACAGTTTGTGTTTTTAAGTTTGAGTTTCAGTCAGGGACAGCTGATAAAGAGGCCCACTAATGGTTTTAGTGTCATATACATTTTGGTTTATGATCCAAATTGTCTTTTAAGATCATGAACTTGTATCAGTCAATCAATCTATCTATCTATCTATCTATCTATCTATCTATCTATCTATCTATCTATCTATCTATCTATCTATCTATCTATCTATCTATCTTTCTATCTATCTATCTACAAATTATCAATCACCAGTAAAAAGTGTCATTGTCACATTCAAATCAAATGTCATGTTTCATGAGGTTCTATTGCACCTTTCCAGAATCATTTATTTGTTATAGCAGGCTGTGTTTTTCTCCGTCCATCCTTTCTCGGCTTTGACATCAGTCCTTTTGGCCTGTTGCTAGGGAACAATACAATATCTGTTTCCAGTCTGGTCTCTTTTCTTGGATGCATGAGGAATAACAGTTAAGTTCCAGGAGGGGAAATTAGGGTCGCCAGCTACCGCGACCCAATCTGAGCCGCAGTGATTTTTAATGACGGGGTATGGGATTAGGAAGATGAGTCTCTTCACAGACTGAGCCGTTTGATGGCAGGCCTCATCATGCTGCATTACAATAAACCTCCAGTTTAGCATATCATCCCCCTCGGGGTGCTGTATTGTTTGAGTCAGTGATGAAAACCACCGCAGTTGCTTGATTATCTCGCTCATCAGGGCCAAGCCTTCTGCCCGAGGATGCAGCACTTTCAGTCAAGGTGTCAGAATACTGGCATTCAAATCCAAAGCACGAGGAGGGAGGTAAAGTTATGGATATACTTGAAATCCAAGGGTGAAAGGAGAACCATCTGCGGGGAAAAGCCAAATTGTGTGTACATGTTCAGATTTGTAAGTGTTCAGCCCATTTTCATTGTGTCAGTCATGCCTGTATCAAAAAAGGGAAATATAGGAAATATGAGAGTGATTGCCCAATCTTTAGGACGGACAATGTCAATGACCATCCACTAAAACCCTCTCTCGAGCTGCAATTGTCTAATCAAAGCTTAGCAACCGTAAGCTTTGGATGTCCTCACACACAAAGATGTGCATGGGGCTTTACAGAAATTAGAGTGATAGTTTTTTTTGTAGTTGGCCTTTACAAAACCAAAAATACAAAAGGAAAAAGTGTAAGGAATGGATTAGTAATATCAGCATGTCCAGCTAACTAGCTTACAGTATAACCAAGTGTTACTTCCAAAGGCAAAGGGCATTTTATACATTATTTTGTGGGGTTGAGGGTTACGTTAGAATAAAACCTGCAGGACTGGGGCATCCAACCTCCAACATACCAGAGATAAGAGTAATTTAGCATTATCGGGCTTGTCCTACTCTTTATTTGGTTTGGGGAGGTTTACATTACATTTCTGTAGTAACTCTGACCAAACCAGCTTAGTGTTACTGGTTGTTTCTCATCATCAAATCAAATTATTTTGTACAAGTGAAGCATACTGTTAAAAGTAAAGCATACGGAGCGACCTCTTGCTCACCCAGTGAGAGCAGTAAGGCTGAGTTCTTTGCGGTGGCCCGGGTTCGAATCCAAACTTTGGCCCTTTGCTGCGTGTCATCCCCCATTACATTTTTATTCATGACATTATATATCCTATAATACACAGGATAAATAGCTTTACCCTGTGATACATTACCAATGCTGCTGCTTCATTTCCATGTCTACAGGGTTCAGCTGGAGCTATAGCATTAGCATTAGCTTACGCTAGCTGCATCTGACAAAATCTGCTAGCGACATTTGTCATTTCCGCCGACCTAATCCATGGTTGTTGGCTTTTGTTTAGTTCTGAATGAAATCAAAGAGCCTTTGTTTAAAAAATGACTAAGAATTTCAAATGGTAAATCATAAGGTGCTGTGTGAAAGTTTGACAGGCATAGCAACAGTAACTTAGGGTTGCAGGGCTTATTGAACAGTCAATTAAAGTGTGACTAATCCTTTATTCAAGTTTATTCCGCCAACGCGTGTTCTCTGTCTACACAGCCACCCTATAATCCAACAGGTCTGGGATTCAAAAGCCACCTGTGGCTGCCACCAGAGCTCAGAAGAAAAACATAGTAAACCTTTTCACAATAAGAACAGTCAAAATCCTTTGACTGAAGCTTGAGGTTTCATAACCTCACAGGCCCCAGGATACCCATTCAAAGACATAAGAAGACTTTCAAACAAAATGTGTGGCTGTCAGCTGAAACAAAATGATGTTTTCAGTTTTTTTCATGAATCCCAAAAGTTTGCTTTTGAAAAATTCTAACTTTTGATCTGACAGCTCACTGCAATATATATTTTTATATCACAGAGGGCTTTGTAACCTACTTTTAAAGCCGTTGAGCGCCACTCGGCTTGGGTGGAAGAATCCTCTCCTGCACTGGCACTTGTACTTGTCCAACACAAATCCATGGCCGACAATGGGAGTGCACTGAGAAAGAAAATGCAAAGACAGACAGGTGAACATTGATAAAATAATCAGTGTTTACCTATTTTGGTTCTCATCAACAAGCGTATTACAGGAGTTAGTTACATGGGGGCAAAGGTTAGAAGCTGAGAGGAAATTGCATAAATGTGAAACAACAAGAGGAAGAGGGAGGATCGGGTGACTCAGCCAACACAGCTTTCTCTTGCTTTTTGAATAAAAAAACAAGTGGGAGTAAAATTATAAAATTCTTTCTGGTATTTAGGATTTCAGAAGAAAAATTAAATATGATAGGGCACAGCAACAACAAAATAGTCTGTATTATTGTATATTACAAAATGTAATGTTTGGTTTATCATAGTAAATTAAATATATGAGGAAGTCACCTTAGGCACTTGGGAATGGTTAACTATTTTCTGAAATACCGCAGGCCAAACACAAGAAAAAACTCTGGATTAATCAAAACTACTTTTTTTTGCAGCCCTACAATAATAAAGTCATATCATATCATATCATCAATCATATCAACCAAAAATGAAAATGAAACAGAATGGACATCAAAGAAATAACAGGGATAGTGTTGATCCTTCTCTTCACACATGGATTAATATTTGCAGCATTTCTGGCTCCACAGTATGCTGAAAAATGCCTCTTGAGCAAATATGATTTGCATTTGCAGGAAATTACTGTCCAGACCTGAATGATTTATGGGACCCAACAGTGAGATTAGAACAGTTTAGGAATAGAGAATGATTTGATATAAGACTTAACAAAGGATACAATGTTTTACAGTCTTCATCCTTCACCGGAATGAAATAATGTAAATGTTATGCAGGATCTCAGTGGTTAAAACAGACATCACAAACTTAATAAATTACAGTGCCTATGTGTTAGTGATAACGCTCCTCGTCGGGTACACTGCGGTGTTCTCAGTTAATGAACTTGTTTGGTTATGTTATCAAGTCTGCTATAACGTCTACATGATCTTCTGCAGCTTGAAGACGCCCCAGTTATATAAACATGTGAGACAGGGGAAATCACAGGGCTTTGCCAAGTAACAGGGAAACTAATTAATAATGAAATTAAGAATTAAGGGTTGTTTGCAGAATTTAAGCGTGTCGGAATAATTCCAGCTTGCATTGATAACTCTGGGAGCTACATGGGCTTACGCACCATCTGGAGCGAAAACACACTCAGCGACACTCACACACAGGCACCAGCGTGGATTCTGTACACTCATGTGAATGCACATATCCCTGTACTAAAATAAAGCTGCAATAAATATGACATGATTGTTCATAAATAGTGCATTGCATTGCATGCTTAAAGTACAAACAGTAAATCTTCTACAACGGCTGCTGTGGAGAGTAGCAGTACTATATGTATACTTCATAAATCAGTGACAGTCGCTGATAGTCTTTTGGGATTTTTCTGATATCCAAAGCGGAGCTGATGTTTAAGGAATAGTTTGAGAATAGTTTTGGGAAATTCCCATACTGTATTTGCTTCTTTATATAATTTTAGTGGTACTCGTCTTTAACTCCATGTGATTGTGGAAGAGTAAAGCATACCACTGAACTTTTGCACAGATCAGTTGGTTTTCAAAGCTGACAAACAGCCCCAAATCTCTGAACTGGGAAGCAGCGGCATGTGGGATGAGCTGAGGGTATGAATGTCTGAACTGAAGTGCAAGTGTTGACAGAATAATGATATACATATATGGTAAATCATTGCTCCACTATTGCACCAATAAATACAAGCAGGCCTGGGAGTTATGACACATGTGAGCTACATCTTGGAGACTTCACCTCTTGTTTTACAGTAGGCTATGTGAAGAAAGAACTGTGTCATATGGGGATCCTTAAAGCTATTTTGTGAAAAATATGAGTGTTGTGTTTATGTGTTTCATCTGTTTTGTATTACCGAATAGTCCTACTTGAACTACTCTCTTTACTTTCCCCACCTTCAGCCGATAATCAGTGCCCTTACATTCACATACAGCCATTGTGAAGCTACTGTACAGTATGTCTACTCATAAGAAATTGCTTCTTTGCGTTATATTCAAATACATAGCAAGATTAGAAATGTGAAAAGATTTGGAAATATTTGTTGAATTTCCATGTCTGTAAAAGCATCCAACACAAACCAATACAGTATTGTAGGCTATCTGGACAACAGTTAATTCTTTCTATTGCTCTTTACTGTGATTCAGCATTATTTTATTTGTCCAGTCACTTTGACATACACTGAAAAAGTTTGAATGTCAAATAAACCAATCTTGTGAGCCATAATGAAACAGAAAGGTCTATAGCCTCACCTGATGCACAGTGCTGCTTTGAACTAAATGCTGACATAACAACATCACAATGACTATGTTACAGTAACATGCTGATGTCAAGCAGGTAATATATACCATGTTCGCATCTTTTAGCACTAAACACAAAGCCCAGTATCGCATTGTGGCACTAGAGGAAAAATCAAGGTATCACCAAGGTCATTAGGATACGTCCTCTGAGGACCATGAATGGCAAGTCGCCTGGTCTGCCACCAAAGTGGCAGACCAACAGGCATACCCACGCCATAAAAATAGGTCTGCAATAGATAAGAGCATATCATTCACTATTTTATTTGCATAAATACAGTGAATTTTCTTTGTCTCTCTAAATTCACTGTATTTATGCAAATAAAATAGTTTCTCACATTGTGTATGATGACTTCTCTCTCCATAATAGTCATGTAGATATTAAAGAGCACAATTCCAACTGCAACAAATTGAGTAGTGAGTGCATGGGCTGAAGAAAGCTGGACACACATACAACTGTGAGTGTTTGGCTTTGCATAGTTAGGGTGATAAATGCTACTGTCCTGTGGGCGGATGAGTCACGTTGCGTGATTTTAGATTTTCTAAGTTCAAATGCCCACAACAACAATTACCGTATTTATATGATGCTGCTACAGCAAAATATGTTTTGATAATATGTAAAATATTTAATATATTTCCACGCAAACTCTTTTGTCAAATCACAATTTGCATACAAAACATGAATTAGAGACTACTGTTGAAGCAGATCTGAGCATGTGTGCATTGTTTGTATTCTCTCTCAGGAGTTGAGCATACATGTGAAATTACAGTAAAGTATGCAAAGTACAAAAGGGGGGCACGGATTTCAGCTACACAGCCAGATCATTTCTTTATTCCTCCAAACAAGAATCAATCTGGGTCTTGGCCAGGATGTTTCCACCTCTCTGAGTGGAGGAACAGGTGGCAAACGGAGGACTTAGCCTCTTAGAAAACTTTGAAACTTTCAACATCTGCTAGATAGATAGAAACACAAACACAAACACACACACTAGTGCTAATGCAGACATAAACATACAACACCACTTTTTTCTGCTTACTACAAAGGCAGTGGATACTCATTAAGATAAGACATTCCCAGGGACGCTGAGGTGGGCAGTGGTGAAATATGATGCTTATTTTAGACTGTTGCTGGGCTCTGTGCATCCAAATCGCTGCATTTATTAAACCTGTCTGTACTTTCACCGCAGAAGCAGTTTGTGGTTCCCAAGTGCATTTTAAAGTGCAGCAAGTAAGAGTATAAAATAAATAAGTGAACGTGTTGCTAATTTCAACCTTGTGCAAGAGAAGTAACATTGTTGTTTCCAACTTACCTATATTAGTTGAGCCCATACTATACATCTCTCACAAGTAGTTCAAGTACAGATCCCATGAGTACAATACAGGAAACATGCATGTCACACAGGAGATTGACAAGGACCATTAAAACTAGATTCATGACACCCAACACCCCTGAACTGCCTCACTAGCACACCGCTCCATATGTCGTCTATCATCAGTGCTGCACTCTCCGGCAAAATCATACACACTGATGCAGCAAGACAAATACACACACACACACACACACACACACACACACACACATTAAACACGATCTAAAGGCAAGGTGTTTAGTGATGCCAAGGCCGGCTTCCCTTTTTCTCAGCCACCATGAAAGGGCTATGAAATGGTCGTTTGACGTGTCTCAGTTTGATGGATCACCTTCATCAGACCGCAGGCGGAAACTGAGAGAAACTATTTTATAATTGTACCTTGCTTTGAATGCAATGAGGGCATTCTTCTTTCTAACTCTTGGCTGACAGGGTTCAAGGTTGCATTGTCAATCAAAGAAAGTGCAAAAAATTCTTTATTACGGGGCGAAAGCACCAACCAAAAGAAAGAAATAATGCTCACTGAAAACCAGACCAAATTGCCATTTTGTTTTCTTACATTCATTTAGCCTGACATTGCGTTTGTAAGCCAGTTTCCGTTTGTAAGAGGAGCCTGTCAGTATTGTGTACCAATGACGTAGAGGTTGTTAAGAGAAGTTAACATTTTCATGGTGATCCAAGAAATATGCTGATTTCAGAGTTTTTTTTAAAGTTCAATTCAATTCAAATAGTATCATAACAAAAGCAGGTTGAGACCACACTCTGTAGTACAAATACAAAGACCCAACAATTACAGTAATTCCCTTTGATTTGGAAAAAAACTGTCCAACTATGACAATCTCATCCATGGTTGTCGCTATTTTAATTGCTATATTCTGTCACCTAGATACAGAGCAATCTTGTGTACTGGATACAATGTTGACACCCCTATTGTTAAGGCTGCCTACCGACATTTTGAATTGCTGAACACATTGGTAAGTGAAAACTGATTCAAAGGTGTGGAAACAGGCCAGATGAAAATTGTATTTCCGCTGTCTATTTGCTGCATAGCATTATGGTATCATGAAGCTGCTGTCAATTCTCATTTTTCTTGTAGTAACCTTTTATGGTATAATAAAAAAAAGAAGCTGGAAATAAGCTGTTGCTCTTTGATTTTAAAGGACAGACTAATGCCTAAATTATACTATACGTTTCAATTGTTTTGCAACTTAAGCCTATTGCGGCTTAGCTGGAAATATCTCCACTTTCTACAGGATTAACGCATACTACAATTGGACCCGGCTGTTTTAAAGACATTCTTTAAGGGTGACTTTCCCCTTAAAAAAGTTTGGGAATTAATCTTCAAACTTAAACTATAAAAATACTGAAATTTTAAAACAGCATAACAGCCACATAAAACTCAGTGATCACCTGCAGTCTAACAAGTACAAAACAACAGGTTTTGGCGGAGCCCCTAGCACAATAACACACAATATCACTTGATACTATCCCACAATGTGTGAAACATACTTCATGTTAAAACCAAAATACAAATTATCTGTAATTTTCAGATTGAGGCCCCTCACTTTTTGGACTGCTGCCTGTGATACCTGTTCAAATTTCTCGAAATTTGATTTAAAAAAAGCTTTGAACACAACACTAAGATGGTAGTTGGCGAGAGAAAAACAGGGAGATAGAAATAGAGAGCACTCTGCATCCCTCAGAGATCTATAAATACACTGAAAGCATTAAACCCTAAAAGCATTACAATCACTTTGTCCCCTGGGTGTGGAATGTGCCTGCTGCTGTTTCACAAGACTACCAACCACTGAAACAGTGGATGTCTGAGGAGAGAAGACCTTGGACATAAGCCTGTCTGGAATTTCTCCATCAAGTTAAGGGTCAAAAACTGCAATATATAGCTGCTTATTGATTGGTGGCTTGTTGTGGTTACAGTGCTTTGACTAGAGATAGAGTCACCAGGAGGGCTGTGCAGAGTGCTGTTGGTCTTCCTGCATCCTTAAAGGACATTAGCTGAGGGATTACAGGGCTGTGATTTATATTTAAGTTAGTTAAAGAGGACTAAATATCCTACTGATTGGCTGTGCATCCTTTGGAAATATATCAGCAGTAAAAATGCAAGTCTCACTTGGCTTTTGAAGACTTATGAGATGAGCCCTCAGTTTCCCCACACAGACATCCGGGTGGGTGGTCCCCAGCTGCCTATGTGGACTCAACTAGGGGGACCTCACTCAATTAAGATCCAACTGCTGCCGCAGCCTCGACGGGCTCTTACGTTTGGCAGCTGCTGAGCTGCAGGCAACAGATTAGAGAGTGAATGGTGTTTCTATGCTGAGGATGAATCCTCCCAGACAACTGTCCCTCTCTGCTGTCACTCCTTATCCCTCCCTCCCTGTCTCGTCTTTCTCTCCATCCTATATGCATCCTTAACTCTCTGCTCTCTTTCCTCCCTTTTTGCTATAACATGTGCGTCATCAGCCTAATTAAAGATCAAAGGTATGCCAGATTTGCCAGAAAATACTGCAAATCATATGCACTTGTTAAACCACTATATACATTGTATCATTTATATTGAGTTGCATGTTGGTTTATTGTCAGAGTTATGCATTTTCTAGAAATCAGGCATTAAAGGGACAATCCAGCTCGTGTAACAAGGCAGACCTGCTTGTTTTTTGGGGGGGAAATGATTGTAAAGATTTACAAAGAATGTGTTTACAGCATTCACTGTCTAACTGGGAGATTTTTAAACCGATTGGCGTGGATTTGCTATGGACAAAATACACACTGCGAGACACTGGTAAGTGCTAATTACATTTATGTAACTGAGATGGAAAAGGTCACTTATATAGGACGCCTTTTCAGCTAGGAGTGTGATTTCCAAACCTTGAAATATCCGGATTTCCAAGCAATACAGCCTTAAAACAGTGGCCCATCTATGCTGTTTCACAGCAACATCAAGCCCATCCTGTTGTACGCTTCTGAAGGCTATGAATGTGGAGCTGCAGACCCTACATGCCATCTCTTTCAAAAGACATGTCCCCACTAACCTTGGCTTTCAGTGGAAAATGTAAGGTTCCAAGTGGAGATAACCCTGGGAATGTCATTGGACACTGAAAAACCTTTCAGAGACACACAGGACATTCGCAACTGTGTTTATTGTCACACTGTGTAGTTCTGGGCATGGGTAACCTGATTTTGATGTGCTAAATTCGTTGAATTCCCCCTAAGATGTTTCTTAATTTGACTTTCAAATGTCAAAAATGATCCAAATCACTTTATATATCCAGCTCAATCCCTAGTATGTTTTTTTTTGTTTGTTGTCTTTTCAGATTAATAATACAATTAATAAATCCTTTAAATCATTTTTTGATAACTGAAAAGATTAGTGTCATTGTCAAAGTTTAGTAAACTTAAGTCACAGTAAACTTTGAGTTATTTACAGAAAAATAAAAAGCTGAGATATTTGCCTGAAGTATCTTACCACTGAGTGTTTTGTTAAAGAATGGAATGATGTTGCAATATTCCCTTTTTAATTCCCTTTTTAAAAGTGTTTATGGCCAATGTGCAAGTAGTTTGAACACCTGACTATCTGATAGCTTTATTCTTGTATTATTTATGTGTTTTTCATATAAGGAAAAGGTCCAGCAATACATTTCCCATAAATAGTGTTGCTCAGCTTTTATCTGGATCTGTGTGTTCAGTGTGAGTCTTGTGAGTGAGCAGTCCAAAACAAAATAGCCAATGAACTTGGATTATTATTGGATTATCTAAATTTTAAAGCTGTGTAGTAAAGCTTGCTTCACTCATTTGAGTTTATTTTTTTACATTTCTTTGACCTTTTTTAAAATGCAGCTTTGAATATAAACACAAATGGTCTCTTTAATGATGAAAAACATACTTAAACACACACATGCATTGCCATTAGGTGTACAGGTGCAGTAGGCCTCGGAACCCTTCAACTCATCTTTAGCTGTAGAGCTTCAAACTCCCCAAGGAGAGCCAGAGAGCTTCTGGCAGGACAAAATAGAAAAAGGAGAGTGAAACAGGAAAAGACAGAGCAGAACAGGTTATTTTCTCCTCTGCTCCTCAAGTCACCTTTTTTCCGGCTAGAGATAAGGTGAGTAAAAAAACAGGTCTTGCTTATCCTGACAAATACAGAATGACATATCTCAGAAAAAAAAAAAAATCCATTATATTACTTTATCCTAAGCATCCATTACTGCAAACATTCTACACAGGCTTTTGCAGTATCTTCTTCAGTTGGATATCCCTTTCCTTACATGAAGTATTTATACTGGTTTTGAGTCTTCTGAAGCTTAAATCCTTCTTTCTCCACAAAGTGCCAGAGACGATAAGGATTGTGAAAAGACACACAGTAAGGCAGACACAAATATTTAGTTTAAGTCCCTTTTTTAACCATATACAGTCCGAGACTGCAGTGCATGGTTTCTTGCAGCAGGGCAGTGAGGGGCCACAGTAATTAGATGTACAGAATTGGCCTATGTCACGCAACAATTAAAGACATGAAGAATGTCTCTAAGTGGGTCCGATAGGTACTGCTGGACCAAGTCTCTCCGCAACCTGCCTAAGGTCACCTACAACGATGTGGTTCAGATTGTATAGGAACTCACACATCAATATCAACAGTAGCTGAGCTGCAGCTAAAATAATGGTGTTACTGCTTTATTTTTTAAGATTGTTCCTTCCGCGTCTGCATAAAGGTAAATCCACAAATTAGGTTTTTAAAGTGTGCGCTTTAGTTTTTAATGTGTGCGCTGCAACGATAACAGCCAAGGTCACCAATGTTTGCCAAGAGGATGTCAAGAAGGTGAAGAGTATTTCTCAATTATAACTTGGTCAGTTCAAGTAACAATTTAATGTGTAAGGCTGGCAAAAGCAGAGAAGGACATGTAGACAGATGGAGGGATAATTTCTGGAATCTTTCTGCCCACCTCAGAGGATTAATTGGCTTCAAGAAAAGAGAGACAAAGAGACATGAGTAAGGGTGATGGAAAAGGCAAAATGGAAACCAGAGAGTTAAAGAGAGATGATGAGGAGATAGCCAAAGATAGAGAGAGATTTGGGAGAGTGTGAATAGCTATGAAAACAGGGAATGTGGAAAAGAACAGGAAGAGGAAGTGTAGCCGATAGAGGAGAGAAAGCAAGAGGAAAGACAGAGGGGGTAACCCTTCTTGGCTGTCACATCAGTTTACACTAATTAGCAAAGCTCTGCCTTTGAAGCCCTTTATCTTCCGTGTCACGTTTCACAGGACGGGAGGAGTGAAAAAACCAACACACACAGACATGCATATGCAAACACACTGCACACTTTGATGCTTACTTACATTTAAAAAGCATACACAAAGAAAAAAAAGATAATACAAAATCAGATGCATCTGCTACAAATCACCCACACTAATAATTTTCAAGTCCTCGTCTAATTACATAAGCAGTTGCTCCTTATGTAAGATGCAACCCCTACGACTGACTATTCATAATGCATGAAGTCTTGTATTTGGTTCATAGTGACACATCCTACATTCCTCCACCGCCTCGCTGTATCTGGGCAGACCAGGAAAAAAGGCCATGTAGAAGAAGCAGAAAAAGAAGCTCATTTAGCTGAAAAGAAAGGATGCTCATCCGTATACAACTCATTTAAACCACAACTCATAGTTAAATGCTTACACTGGTGTTTTGCGAGCATTCCTCATCCTCCATGGTACATCATACACAGATTTAATGCATCTTTTGGGTACTTGCATCCAGGGCCACAAACGATAAATCAGGTCCAGCTAACATCCAGGACACAGTCAAACCCTAACCTGCTTGCTGTCCCCCTCACGGCGAAGGACACCCAATCACTCAACCAAATTCAGAGTAATGTCGTCCTGCACTGGGTTGCACCAGCTATGTGTAAGTTCAAACATAGACTACTTTGAGCGTAAGTTGTGACTTAAGTCGGAGTTTACATGCTACTAACAGTTTGAGGGTTGCACCAACTGAAATAGTTCTGAGGTAGGCAATAGTTACAACTTAAATCTTACACCTAGCACTGGAATAGGCTGTTCGCCAACACACAAAATAAACAGAAGTTGAAAAACTGCAGTTGTACAAACTGAGCCGTTACATAGTAACAATGAGAAGCGAGTGGTAATACTGTGCTCTGTCACATTACTAGAGTCTGTCTCGTTATTATCTTTCTCTGAGACAGAGCCTCAGGGTGTATTTGTTCTCAATGGTGAACGAAATGATCCTTACACTGACTTCCCACAGCTCATTTCCCCCAAAAAATGTACTTGGCAAGATTTAGAAATTAACTATTTTTTTAAACGGGACTTTGGGACAAAAGGCAATTCTTTTGTACTTGGTTGTTGAGCCAAATTGATTACAGCATGTTACTGGGAAAATAAATGAAAAGACTGAATTGTTGTGAGGGAAATAGCGTAAAAAGACAAATGACAGGGGGAAGAAAGAAATAAGACATTGTACATTTCACATCCCACATTTAAAACAAAATCTAATTTGTATACAGCACTGTAATCATAAGTCAAACTGCTTATATTGCCAACTATATAATATCCTTCAAGCCATACAGTGAGTTGTTTAATCACATTTACCATGGATTTACTTACTTTTTCTTTTACTTTGAACTCTTTAACACTTCCCCTTTTATAAATGTGCCACAGTTCACACCTCTCTATAGCAGTAATTTAAGTGACAGTCTGGAGATATTACAAAAGCTCAAACGTCATCAGTGAACTGTCAACTCTAATGAGCATTTTCGCCACACTGAAAGTATGTTTTGCTTTTTCACGTGTTTTAAGAAGACTGTCCTCCTCTCAAAAAACGACCACACAGGTTATTACGACCCATATTTTAGTGTATAGGGGTGGCAACTCTTCTGGCTGTAGTAAAAGAGGAGGTCACATGACATAGTATAAAATGCAACAATGTCCACATATGGAGGAGGTCAGATGGATCGGTCAAACAAACACAGGACTTTAATCCGAGTGACTGGTGTATATCCTTTGTGAAACCAAAAGTCAAAGTGGATTTACAGTTCTGACATACGTGAATGACCTTCTGATTAAAGTTACTTATTTTGAGCAAAAACATGAACTTTTCCTAAACCTATCCAAGTATTGTTGTTGCCTAAACCTAATAAAACTACAAGCATTTCACAACATGTATGACTGTTTAGGTATGACAATGTGTTGCTGCCAACGGTAGGGGCGCACATCTAGCCACAATGAGATTGACATTTTTGGTTTTGAGTGCAGTGTCTTGACAACTACTGAAAGAATTGCCATGAAATCCATATAGACTTTCATGCCAAACAACTGCTGTTAGCATTATTATTGCAAGCATGTAAGCATGCGGATGTTACATTTTCACACCAAGCACAGCTGCAAGCATTACTCTTAGTGTTGGTGTTTTATAGCTTAATTATTCAAGGGCTCAAATACATATTTATAATGTCTTTTGTATTGCCCTCTGTGTAAAATCATACAGAAAAAAAATTATCCAGAGAAGGACAACATTGATGACATTGTTAGAAACAGATAGATTTCCCTTCTCAATACTTGTCCCCTCCAACAAATATAATTTATCAATTTTAGTGCTTTTTGTTAAATTCCTGCTTCCAATATTCCTATATTTGAAACAAAGACAAATAACACTGCTGATTCAAGATGGCACTGAATCATAAACAGCAGCTTTGCCAAATATGGTGTGTGAAGAAGACTCATAGAAGAGAAGAGTAATGAGTGGTACGCTCTTTAATGATGCTCTGAAAATTTCCTCTCATAGTGCTTCATGTTCAGGTTTAATTTTATTTACAGAACATAAGCACACAAATACGCACACACACGGAGGAGACACCCTGGATAATTCAAAGTATTCCTGTGAATGTGGTTTTATGACCTTGGTAACTGAAAGACTTTCTCTGCCACCATTGTGATGATAATAAAAAGACACCACACACGCAGCTGTCCAGACACGCATCTGAAGAGAAGAATTATAGTATGCTATAATATAGAATGGTATACTTTAATCAGCAGTATCCAGATTATACCTGACAACAGCCATGAGAGAGTTGCTTATAAAAATGGAACAATGCAGAGGAAACAGCACAAGAGATGAAGACAAACATGGAGACGGACACGCTTCCTCTGTAGTTTCCCCCCATGGGGGGAGGCACACAGACAAAGAGCATGGTCAATTATTGACGACATCTTGCTGCAATCCATTACCCTGCATTTATTATACATCATATGGCCAGGGACATGCCACGCAAGCCTGAGCAGCCACTTTCCCCTGCTGGAGGGAGAGAGGCTTCCTGCAATACATCACATAAAACTAACGCACTGGCAGTGACAAGAGCTAGGCAGCACAGCTGAGCCCACCCACACTGACAAAGGCACATATGCAAGCAGTACACGGAAGCTCATATTGATACAAACATGATGTATGTTTGCTGCCAGTTCCATTACAGCAGTCACACAGGTAAAAGCAGTATATCAAGGAGAAGACACTTACACACATATCAGCTACCCTCATCATCCCAGACATGCACGCTTGCATGCTGATGTCTGCAGACACTGGACTGCTGTCTGGGGTTTTGGCTTTTCAGCCAATCCAGATACTGAAAAGCCCCTGACTTCTCCTCTTGCACAACCATGAGATTGACATTCTTTTAGTATTATTTTTTGTTGTTGAAATGTCTCAACAACTATTGGATGATGAATCCTAATAACTTGATAAATATCACCTCAGAGGAGTTTTCCTCCAGGGATACCATGATGTTGACAATAGTAAAATGTTGCCATAAAATTTGATTCATCATTAATGTTATCCTCAGGATGAATCTTAATATTAGGTTTGACTTAATTTTTCATCTAGCGCCGTCAGGTCAATTTAAAAAAAAAATGTTATGTTGTTCTAATGAGATACAAATAAGAAGTGCTTGCTCTGAGCTCTGAGCACCAACAGCTTCCACTACTGTTGGTGCTCAGAGCAGCCATGTTGGATTGTGATGTCGGGGTTGGTGGGGTTCCCCGGACTTTCTGAGGGGCTTACAGGGGTTCCATTGGAATTTTTAGACTGGGAAACTTGGACTTCCCAGTTCAACTGGCATGCATTAGCTCAATTCAATGCAAATTATTTGGTTCTTACCCAGATGAAAAAAAACGTTGATTCAGAAGTGTTAGATAATTTAACTTGTTTTAAGAATAAATTTCTTATTTTAATGGTTCAACGTTAAACTGTAATATTAAATCAAGCAAGCTTGTCAAGTGAAATTGTCTTACCGCATCAACAGAAAATTTCACTTGTTTTGAGTACCTTTTACCTCAGATTCAGTGTTTTTATCTTGTTTTTAGACACCCCTTTTTTGCAGTGTGGCTGTGTCTAAGTACATCCTCACAGAGCCGCTAACATGGCTGTAGATTCTTGTTAAAACTTCTACTGTGTCTAGCTATCTATCAAACTATTGTTGGAACTTTCTATAGCTATTACATTTCATACACTGTTCCTGAACGAACTGACAGCTTTACTCTTTCAGTTTTAGTCAGTTAGCTGATGCTCTTAACCAGAGAGCCTGATAGTAAGTAAGCAGGCCGCGGATACTTTAATAAGGAGCATTGCTATCAGATATTACACCGCTGCACATTTGATAGCCTTTATCACAGTGTGTGTTGCATTTTTAAGGACATAATTATTAGACTGAAGGGTGTATGGGTGAACAAATGGTTGAATGTAACGAGGAAGTACATTCACTTCACAGCATATTGACGAAACAGACAATCAAAGGGATATGAGAGCATTTTCTGTTATTGCTGATTGAAAGACAACTATAATGTAGAGCAGACTTACTTCCATGCTGGTGACATTACAGCGGTGGGTCCCGGCGAACCAGCCACTGTTGGAGCACTGGTCAATGTCCACATCCTGCAGGTTCACATCTACACGAACCACACCCCTGTGTAAGAGAAAAAAGGGAGGAAAGATGAAATAAATGAGGAGAATAGGAAGTGATGATGAGTAGAGTTAGAGGAAATGGTAAGAGGGAAATCACGAGAGAACATGGTACAAAGACAGAGCCAAATGACAGTGAAGGTTTAGAGAGAGGGAAGAGATAAAAGGATGGAAATGATAAGGAGGCTAAATTAAAGGGGGTGGGGGTCAAAACATGTAATTGGAAATTGCAGAATTTGTAGATTGAGATAAATGATGACAGAGAAGAGTAGAAGAAGAAAACTGAGTAGATAATATAAGAAAAGTGGAATATAAGAGGAAGAAAGGTGAGAAATAATACAAAAAAGATAGAAAATGAGAGACATGTAGAAACGAGACATGGGAGAAAGGTGACAAAATTGTACAAAGTTAAGCAAATTGGTGCAAGAGAGAGGAACGAGGAAGAAGCATAGGCAGAGAAGGCCAGAATAAAAAAGAAAATATTTAAAGGAACAGAAAGAGCGATGCTAGGGGAAGTAAGATCAACGGTGGACACAGCGGGGAAAGGGAGGGTGGTAACAGAGAAGAATGAATGAAATAAATTGAAAGTGGGAAAGATATTAAGAGTGATAGAAGTGAAACAAAGAGTGGAAGATAAAAGTTAAAAAACTAAAACTAATAAAAGGTTGATATTCTTGCACAATAAGGTTATCCTACTTCTTGCCAGACATTAGGTATGTATGAGAGCTGAGCGATGTATAAAGATTGTATCGTTATAAAGGACACACTAATAGAAGGTGTCTCAAGCTACCGTCTTTAAAAAAAAAAAAAGCTTGGTTCCCTTATATTTGAACCTGGTTTTCCTCCTTTAATACTATAAATCCTGGACATCAGTACACATTTAGAAGATGATTTATCAATCACTATACAGTATGTGAATTATGTTAATGGTGTTAAGTTCTGGATGTGTCGGGAGATGGGCATGTGTTACCGTGTTACCATTGCCCAAAGAGGTAACTCTGGAGCTATTTCGATATTTGTGCCAGCTGGCTGAAATCTCGGTGAAATGTCTTTGAAAGTCTGTGCTGTTTTTATTGAAAGGGCTCTGAAAGACCCAGTATACTCTACCATTTGGCAGCTAAAGAACCAGATATTTAACTCCTCGACATACTGACAGATATATTGTAGATGGGTTGGACAAAATAATAAAAACACCTGTCACATAACACAATACAATTCAACAGCATGATTGACAGTTTCAACCACAATTCAACATTATAACCTTCATTAAGGTAGGATTTATTGCAAGGCTGTCATATTAGACTGCATTCAAGTTTTCACTAGGGGTACCTAATCATCAACCTAATACAGGGAGAACTGAGGGCATTGTCCTAAAGCAACAGGGCACTGTGGTTTATAGCAAACATAAAGTAAACAGTGCATTTAGTGGGGACTATTTTCAGCCGGATGTTCCCTCATTATTCATCATAATGAGGGAACATGATGCACAGTGCAACAGTGTGGCTCATCAATGTGTTTTTAATAGTGTCTGGGAAACAATGAAGCCCTATGGCACAACAGAATAGGAATTATCAAGCTTTGGGAACAGAGGCCCTACTTGCTGGAAGGATAAATTCATTGTTGGTTTGTGTTTTTTTTATGGGATCTTTTAATAATAAGAGATATATCACCAGACATTACATCCTTAAAGGCTTTGTCTATGTGGCCAGGGCAGATAGTTCCGGAAGTATCTTTCCTCGGTTTGCGTTTCAATATTAACCTTCAAAGATGTTTATTTAACATGCAACAATGAAGTACATTCACTTCATAGCAAACTTTTTCCGCAACACTGCAGACATGTGGTGTTTTGCCATCAAAGGTGAGAAAGATTCTCATGTTTTCTATATGCTTGTGGACCCAAATATGTCTGCAGGATGTTGCTGCAGTTCAGTACATTGAGAATGCTGGCCTATGCAGCAGTGAGCGATTACAGATGCACACTGTGAAGTGAATGAGTTTAAATACTGTGTAGGGATGCGACTGCAATACAGCATTAGAAGAAAACTACCTGGGACTTAAACTAGTGGAGCTTCATTCAGCTGTTGCCACATAGCCTATTGTGTATAGCCATCTCTCACTGTCACACACACACACACACACACACACACACATACACACACACAAGTCTTCAACCCATTTCCTCCACCATCGTACATGCTGAACATTCACATTCCCTTTCTCGACATCTCTCTCAGTCTCTGCTGTGGTTAGGTGGATTTGTTTGTTGTATCCGTTGCGGTGTCTCAACGTTTTTGTGATTCTGATTTACAGATGCCAAAACTGTACTTGTTGCACCTTTAAGCCACCTGTCATCTAAAAGTTAGACAGAAATAGTCACATCACCTTTAACAGTTTTACTGAATGTAAACTAGGGAGATTGCTTTGTTTACATTTGGTAGAACTTTTAAAAGCGACTACCTCGTGATTCTGATTCAAATCTGCATCATGTACATTATGATTTGTTTTACAAATACTAATGGCTTCTGTTCTGTAGCGGCAAAGCTACCACCAGAGCTATCTGCACTGGTCACAGAGCTTTACATATGGTCTTGGAAAGAAAGGAAAAAAAGATGAGAAAGAGGTTGCTTTTAGATTGCAAGTAGCCAGACATGCTGTAACTAACTCTATCCTCTACACTCTCAATCTAGCTCATGCTTTTCTCTTCAGAGCCACCAAGCTTTCTATTTTTAGAAATGTTATCAGAGGACTGAGGTGAGTTAAAGAATTTGCAGAGAAGTTGCAGCCCACACTCACATGACAAGAAGTAGAGGGAGGAGAAAAACAGTATGGATTGAGTCTTATTGTGTTTGACTGAGAGTCCTGGACAAAGCTACTTGGCTCAAACTACATTACTTTGCATATCAACATACAACACCTTTGTGAAGACAGGAAATTAGGAAACATGGCATTATTTTACCTTTTAGTCTTAGGGATTTGAAGAAGGAGAAAAACTTGTTTTTTTAGAATGCACACCATTTCCACATCTCATTTCAACATCAGCCAACAAAAGTATCGACTAATATCGCAAAAGCAGTGTTTAGGATTTTCTTTTTATATTCCCACGCAACTTCACAAGTTAGATTTGATGCAAGAGTAACCAACTTTTTTCTTCTGTCGAAAAATCACTTGTAAAATGTAACAGTCATGTCATCAACACTCACACTTGAGTGAGTTTTAATAGTTATAGACCAATTAGGAATTTGTTGAAACTTTGATTAACAGATACTTATGGCAACTGACTCAAGCAGAACTTCCATTTCTCTCACCAGTTAAACATCCTTATCACTTCATTTTGATGGTTTCAGACAGGCAATTAGTCATTATTGGAGACAAAGCCAAAATAGGTGAGCTGAATTGAATACTTTCAACTCAAAATATAAGTGTCTCACTCATACAGTACATAGCTTACATGATGATTCTGATCATACTGATTCTATGGTAACGCCACAGTTACCACCATAACCGCAGTACAACTCGCAAAATTGTCCAGAGCAGCTCCTGGCCAGATCACATGCTCCATAACCCAAGAGTGACTGTCCCTGGAGCAAGTAGCGATGCAGGCCTTTGCTCAGGGAAACGTCAGCGGGGGAGATGCCGGCAAACCTAAGGCCCAAATCACTAGCACAACACACTGCTGAGCCACAACGCAACATTTATGGGTCTACCACATCAAATTGCAGCTACATTTATTTATCGTCCAGTCGCAGTTCAGGTAGATTTTACTCAGCATTTGGCTGGAGACGCAAGTAGATAGTGTGTGTGCGTGTGCGTGTGTGCGTGTGATAGAATTTTGGATAAAACTTTTCCTGAACTTCACTACATGGGTTATGATAGTAGTCCTGGACATCTTATTAGATGGATGAAAGACTTCAGTGCACCTGAAATGTATTCATTATTTAATTGATCTTTTCTGGACTCTTTTGGACCAGAGCCTTGAAATATGAGAGCATTGAATGATTTTATGCATGTAACACAAGCATACAAGTGCCAACTTACATGTATAGATCCCTTCACCAACAAACACACTGTGTAAAGCTCGAAGTGTTTGTTAGATGCAGCAGTAGAGATGCACAGCTGTGCTTGGACAGGCAAGCATATTAAATGAGAAAAGTCTACCCTTGTGTCTGTGAAGCCTCGTTTACACCATCTGTTTCTTGCATTAAGACTGCAAATCATCAGAATCCATATTTAGATTCAGTCTCACAGAGCAATTGTCAATCAAATGTGGGATACTTAGTTTTGGTTTACTGTTAATGATAAGTATGCTGTGCATTTGTGGAATGAGTGTAATATACATGAATATATGAATATGTTTTGAGGACAAAAGACAATATCACAAAACTTACCGAACACAACAGCGTGTTCTTTTATTGTCTCTTTCACACACACACACACACACACACACACACACAAACACCCACACACACACACACACAAAAACACAGCTCTTCTTGAATATGATGTTATTCCTAACACCCCTAACATCTCCTCTCACCTGAACTCTGGTGCAGAGTTCCTCTTCAGTCCATAAAAGCCAGCAGACAAGGTGAGCAGCCAATATGGCACAAACGCCCCGTGTTCACACTCCAGGTATGGCGCCGACCACTTGATCTGGTTTTTGTCCAGAAGGTAACTTCCACTCTTGGTGCCCGACGCCTCCTGGACTCGTCTATGCATGGGTGGTTTCCTCCCGTCCCTAAACTCAGTAAACCAGTCGGACTCAGGGCTCTTGCTCCTCAGGTGACGGTGCGCAGAGCCGGACAAGTCCTGCAGCAGCACCTTCTTCTCGGTTCTGGTCGCCTGGAGGAAAACCTGAGGGCCCGGTGTCGGTGCGTCAGCGTGAAAGGTCACAACCGCCCTGTGAATTTTGGGGTCCCCCTCGAGGATACTCTGGACCAGCGCGTGGTACCAGTGGATGTCCATCCGCGGGCTCTGCTCCCGGGACCTGTTGGCCTGCAAGATCATGTTCAGGAAGTTTGTGGCGTGCGCTAGAGTGTCCAGGATGCTGTGCAGCCCGTAGTGGGAGGCGACGTGCAGGCCGCCTCGCAGGCTCCTCAGCTCGTACCTCCGCGAACAGTTGACATGCCTCAGCGCTGAGGAATCCCCGGAGTGCAGGAACGCGGTCACCACCCTCGGCAGGTCCTCTTCAATTTTGTGCGTCACCACCGTGCGCTCTGTGGCCGGTACCGAGTAGTAAGTCGGATGGTGGGGCGGCTCCCTGTTGATGTTTTGTGTGCTGAAGACCGGTGGGTTCTTCTCGTCTCGCTCATTGTCCGACCACTCCACATAACCGTAGTTTGATCCCAAAACCAGTCCTGTTTGCAGAAGCAGCGGGACGACCAGGAGAGCCATATCTTTCTGTTTTACAGGCACAAAGAAGTATCCGGGGGCACTTGGCAAAGTGTGGCGAGCATAACCGAAGCCCACTCTCTTTCTTCTGCTTCTTCACGGAATTACAAACACTTTAAGAAACAGACACCGAGGAATGTCCTGAATTTCATACCCATGATCAAGCTAAAAACGACAGAGCCTTTCCACTTCTCATCCTGTGCATCTTATGTCCGCGAAACACACAGACTTTCCCTCCCTTTTTCTTCTTTTCTTCTTCTTCTTCTTCTTCTTCTTCTTCGTTTTCTATCTAATCCAAAGAGCCTCCAGCCTTCTAACTAATTAAGACACAACACCGACTCCTCATCAGTCCGCAATCCACACGAAGCGACGTTCTAACCGAGCGCTCGCGATCTCTCTTTTCTTTACTCCTCGGAGATATCAATGTAAGACAGAGGAGTATGATGACAAGGAACGGAGCAAATTGTTCTTGAAGTTCCGTCCCTCCCCATAAAACCCTTATAGGCCATCTAAAGTGTTGCCCATCGGTGTGTGTGGTTGTTTTTAACTGCCAGTCTGCCGGAGGTGGGCGGAGCGTGGGAAACACGGGAGCTGTCCGGTGCTGAAAGTAGCGCCCTTAGGAAGAAAAGCGAGGGTGGTGGAGGTGCTGAAGGCTTGTAAGTGACGAGAATGGAGGAGCAGACCATTAATGAGATTGAAATTAGTTGAAATTGAATAAATGATTTAAATTCGGAGTCAGCCACGTTTGTGTTTTGAAACTTCAAGATGTTCAAAATACTAATGGAAGTTGATTAAGTAGAAAACACCCTCTGTGTGTCTCTCACACCTTCTATTGTTGAAATATTGCAGACCTACACTAAAGCCTGCATTGCTGCATCTGCTAATGAGAACACGGCTGAGACACTCATTCAGTCAGCAGTGCAGACGATACATTGTATTGTCTTGTCCTTCATTACTGGTGATCTGGAGAAGCTTGTGTAAACACAGCAACGGGTGATCCTGTAAATGCAGCAATGTTCAGACTGTCAGAAACCAAAGTATAGACAATTTCTTAGTTGATGTGGATGTGGAATGGCAGTGGCAGGAAGTGGAGGAGTTCTTAAAAGGCAAACATAATCAGAAACACATTGTTGTTGTTGTTGTTGTTTGGCTCATGTAGACTATATAACAATACTTTTAGACAATATCAATTCACATTTGTGGCATTTCACAGGGGAATAATGTGTAAGTGATCACAGTGAAGATGTATAACGCACCGTTCCAAAAACTGTAAACGACATACCAACATTATTTGTACGGAACTTTGACTTTAAACCTCACCAGCTGCAGGGATCTCAAGCGCTGCAGTTCAAACTAAAACATCATATTGTAGCATTAAGCCTCTCTGTAACAAAAGTATGGAGAAAAAGGTGTCCTCTTACTTTTGGCCTTACAGTTAGACACAGTTAAACAGACATGAGACATACAAATGTAAATTTTGGTGCATGTGAACAAGAGAAGTCAGAGCCGATCTCTTTTACTCATTCACACAGATAAGCAAGGTTGGACATGCCAATCTGTACCGCCTTTCTGTGTTTAGATCCTTCCTGAGTCCATCTGTTGTAGATCTTAAATTAAAAAAAAAACATGAAAGCATTGTTGTTGTTGTTGTGGTTGTTGTGTGAGTGTTTGTGTTCATGCTCCAAATCATGCCTAACAATGCCGCTTAGCTTTTCTGAAATCATTAAACCATGGCCTCAATGGGCTTATTACTTTAGTATCCGTCGGTCTGCTTTGAGATTCCCAGGGGCTCATCAATGTAAATGGGCGTTGCAGTCTGCAGCCCTCCCGAGGTGACTCGCAGGCCGTTGCCATGGCAGTGGAAGGTGACGACTGGAGAGATAGCCCCATGTTGCCCACTGCAGCCCGTGATGAGGAAGTGTAACCTGTCTGGCCCTGCAGCATATACACCTCTCACACACATTCCCACTCATGTACTGATCAATTTATGCCAAAATCAGCTGTATTTGGACATGGTAAGGACAGATATGCGTTGGCAGGTGGGTAAATGGCAATAGAGCAGATAATACTGACACGCAAATACTTGCTAATCCCATAAATCACTCTTTCATTCATTCTGTATATTGGAATAAATGACTAAGCAGCCTCCGGACCCCATCAAAAAAAGGTGACAGTGCCAAGCAGTGAGACAGCATCAGAGGCAGAGAGACTGTACGAAGCAACTGTTCCTGCCCCCTCTTTTTCATCTTCTTTTACAAGCTGCACTGCCTTCCCTGGCCTGATGAATATTTGATGGGCATTTGCTGCTTCATCTGCATGCTTTACAACTTGAGTCCATACAACCGCAACAGTGGTAGAGAGGCTGATGTACCAAGCATTCGTTCACCCACACTCAACGTTTTCCCAGAGGTTCCTTTAGATTTCTTCAGAAAGGAGCAAGAGAAGAAAATCACGCTCATGAGCAAAAATGCATTTGTTCTGATTCTTTTTTTTGTCTGCTTTGCAACCTTTGGGATCTGTATTTGAACTTAAACAGGTCAAATTGCTGTCAGTAGGAGGGTGGCCTAATAGAAAAGTGTCCAATGTCGGGCTTTTAATAGTGGGTTGTAATAAAACTCTGGAGGACATTACATAACCATTCTTTAAAAGGGTATGGTTGTGTATTTTTTATCAGAGGCTTAACACTTTCTCCAAATTCCATAGAGTCATCTTCTGATG
Organism: Etheostoma cragini; assembly: GCF_013103735.1. Taxonomy (NCBI): domain Eukaryota; kingdom Metazoa; phylum Chordata; class Actinopteri; order Perciformes; family Percidae; genus Etheostoma; species Etheostoma cragini. The sequence continues at coordinate 7,343,525 of NC_048418.1, read as the reverse complement.
TTAAAAGCTCCAGTCTTACCCACAGCTCTTTATCTGTGCTAAGCTAATAAGCTGTCAACAACTTTAACGTGGGAAATATTTTTATACTTTGGTTTTTGTGAAGCCTCTGGAAGTATAGCAAGACTGTTGGTTTTTCAAAACACGTTAGACCAGCAAATAGAGTATCAGGAAGGTTACAGAGAGTGATGATGAAGAATTATGAAGGAGAAATGATGAAAATAACAAAGACATCACTTTTTTAAGCTCCATATTATATTTAATGTTCACCAGCTCAACATAAGTAGCTCAGGGTCTGTCACTCATCAGAATTCTGAGTGAAATTAACTAGTTTTTTGGAGGTATGAAACAGAAACAGGCCATCAAGATTCATATCATATCATAATACGTATTCTGTTAAATGCCAATGCTCAGGCTGCCAGATCACACACAGTTTCTGATGAAGATTAAAAAGACTGTTGAAAACTACTATGTTCATTTCCCTAGGTATAGACTGCCAAAGGAAGGACAGCTCAATCAACTAATGCTGGTGGAAAAAAAAAAAAATTCCATCTGTAACAGCACAAAATGTTAAGTGGTCTGAGTTTTGTCTTATCAAATGTTGGCAAAATATGTTGTTCTTTATCACTAGACACGTGTTCCCCTTGGTGCAGTGATGTTAACATTCTAACCTAAATTGAAGTCTATCCCAGCATATAATTGGCATTTGGCAAGAGTCTGTGTAAACACTAATTTGTCTATCACAAGCCATACAACAAATAGACAAACACATTCATACTGAAATTTACTTCAGTAGACAACTTAAGTAAACCATGTCACTTTGTTCCTTAGCTATTGGGAGGGAAACTAAATTAAAGAAAGGACCCAACACTGGTTCTACTTACTGTACAGCTACAGTATAATTATTAAGACATGGTGTCTCTGCAGAGAAAGAACAAATCAGTCATACCATCTGGGAACATATAGAAGAAATTATGATTTGTGCTGTTGAATTTGGAGTCAGAACACACCCGTAAATGTAAAGGGTGTAGTTGGTGCTGTCTCTCATTGATGGACAAGGAAGAGAGTAGGCAGCACCTATATCCTTGAATTTATCATAGAAACAGGTCCTGTGTTGGCATTTGTGATAATGTCCCTTCTCATGCCTCTAAGTCAGGAGTCAGGGGAATTATTGATTAGAAGGAATATTGAAAACATAGTAATAGATTTGGATGGTAGGTGAGATTAAGAAGAGATGCAGTCTGGTTTTTGTCCTGCAGGATGTACTGGAGACGACAGGAAAGAGACGTTGTCTGGTTGGTTGGTCCGGGAGGATGTACTGGAGACCGGGTGGAGTGAGACTCAGTGTGGGGGTTCCTTATCAGGTGCTTACACTTGAGCTGATTTCTCCTCAATTGTGCAAAGTTCTTATTTCTCATTTTTTGTATTTTGTATTTTTGTGTTTGTGTACATTCTTATTGTGATATGGATCCCCCTGGATCTGAAATAAAGTTTAAAGTATTACTGTACATAACTCAATCACAACTAGGCGTACTGAAGACAAGACATGTGATCTGTATTCATCAGTGTCTTGCAAGTTTCCAAGAAAACTCTGGGTGAGACATGACCCCCTCATCTACAGTATAAGGCACCATCTGACAGCACACATACACATAGCCAAAAATCACCCCATGTAATCCCCTGTGAATTATACTGAGGAAGTGGTGTGTGTGTGTGTGTGTGTGTGTGTGTGTTTTGTGTGTGTGTGTGTGTGTGTGTGTGTGTGTGTGTCTGTGTGTGTGTCTGTGTGT
>NC_048418.1:7317264-7341728 GCF_013103735.1 Etheostoma cragini | reverse complement strand
GTGTGTGTGTGTGTGTGTGTGTGTGTGTATGTGTATGTGTGTGTGTGTGTGTGTGAGTCTGTGTTTGTGCTTGAAGGAGGCTTTGTGAGTTGTCTTGAACTATGCAAGCAAAGCGTGTACAGACAGGTGTGAAATCAGGTTGTCAGGAGAGAGCATATAGCAAATATACTGTAGAGCATAGCTAAGAACTATCTTTACACTCATACACAAACATTTATGTCTGACTGAATGTTAGTTTACTTTCTTCCTGTCGTTGTCATCAATAAGTCGATGTATAGTCAAGTCAATGAAATATTAGTATTTGCTGCCCTCTAGAGGTTGCTTGTGTCTCTCCTTTGTGTGGTCATGTAGCTGCTAAGTGAATACTCGAATGAATGAAAACACTCATGGCTATTACCTCGGGTAATGATTCATTTCGGGTGTAGGGCCTAATGTTTGTTTCACACACAAAAATAGATCACTCACCCAAAGTGTCGATAGACTTTTCCACATATGTACCACCTGATTAATTAATTTAGGGCTTGATAAGTCAATTGTCCAAAATTTATGTAGTAACAGGATTGTACTTGACTTTATTGATATTTGATAAGAGGACAGGTCAAAAAAAGGCCGTTCTTGTATTGTATCTTGACTTTCCCCTGTTGTGGCGTTTTCGTGCGTTCCGCCAGTTGTGATATTTCCGATAGCACTCAAAGGTAGCATGACTGTGACCATTCAATTCACGACGACAGAGGAAGTGAATGCATCAGCTAGCACTTTGTTCTGAATAAAAGCTAAGTTGCATACCTTACACGCAGTGAATAAGGTAATGTTTAACATTTTAAGTGTGACAATCGTTCCGTCCATTATCAAGTCGTTTATCGTGGTCAGGGTCGTGGTCTGTCTGACATACAAGTACCGTTAGTTAGTTTGCTAGCTAGTTAACGTTAAACCAACACTTGCAGTTAGCATATCTGAAGCTAGTCAGGCACTGCTAATAGGCGCTAGCTAACATTAGTTAGCTGGTAGCTATAGGATACATATGTTTAGAAGGCGTTCTGAACTCGTAAAGACGTTAATACCGGAGACAATGGGTGATACAAAGTTTGTAGTCTCGTAAAATCATCATCCCAGTGTGACGTTAAGTAATGCTAACTTGGTTTCTTCCTAACTTCCAGTCATGTTTGCGTTTGTAATTATGACTGAAGTTAAACGAACTAATGTAGCTCTATGACGTAAGATGAATGATTTTCGCAGCTTTACTGAAGTGTTACTTTAATATTCTTAAAATGAAATTTTAGATAACGATCTCCTATTGTAACATATTTTGAGTGCATTAAAATGTAAACATTGTTGCCTATTAAAGCTACTTTGTCTGAAAGGTATGTGTACTGACTAGAGCTTGCATGGCAGCACTCAGTGTGCGTTTTGCCTTTTCAGAGATCGTTTCTGTAAGGACTGCCACATGGATTCTCCTCGGCAATCGAAGAACCGGAATCGAGAGCCAAAGCGCAGCCAGAATCAGTCGAGCACTCCTCCTCAGAAAGACGCATATGCCAGGCTTCTCAGCCAGCATTGCAGCAGCAAGTTCAGTCTGTATCTAGAGCAATATGCAAAGGACACAGCATTTCAAAGGGAAGGAAATGGGCCAACCACACTGCTCAAAGTCCAGAGTGACAGGCAGAACATACCACAACGAAAAAGGGACCAAGTGCCCAATGATTTCTCTGATTCGAGTGACTTCTCCCCCTCTTCGTTGAAAAGTAAAGGAGAGGAGAGTTCTCTGTCTTTATACATGGAAAAACTAAGCACCCGCGGTGCTCAGCCGGACTGTGAAAGAAAGCAGGGAGTGTCTGAGAGACAGCGATGGGGACAGAGAAGGGACACCGCCACCAGCCACGATGGAGACGTTGAGTCTGGTGAGGAGCTCAGCACTTTAAAACCCAACGACTCGAGGAAACACCAGAAGCAGCAAAAGAAAAGCAAGGACTCTAACAGAGAGGTCACCTCAAAAGAGACTGACTCATTTGTTGGACATCCCCAATCCCCAAAGAAAGCCAGTACAAGTGGCCAGGAGCAAGAGAAGATGAAAAAGTCCAAGAAAAAAAACCTGCCAAAGCACCCGGAAGAGGAGAAAAGCGGAGAAGGGACATCAAAGTCTGGGTTTGACACTCAGATGTCCCCTTATGGTAAAGACAACACACTGCAGCAATCCAGAGGTAAACTGTAGGTTAGTTTTGGAGATCTTAATTCTCAGCAGGTGTACACACATTTTATTTGGTATAATGAATTAGTTGTATACATGTGAGGGTTTATGATGGATTAAATTAAAGAGTAAAATGTTCTCTTTTTAGCTTCAAGTGCCAATTCCCCTGCTGAAAAGAGTAAGAACAAAGGAGGCAGAGGATCAAAGAAACAGGTGTTTGAATCCTACATGGCATTTGAGGAGGTTTCCCATGGCCTTAAAAGAGGAGAACTCATTCAGGTAAAAACCCAGGGTTACCGTTCCTGAAACTGTATTCCAATCTGTATTGAGTATGGGTAACACAATAAACTGGAATTATTTCCTAATTTGACATACTTTCTCTGCAGGGGCAGTTAAGAATCAACCCAAAGAAATACCACGAAGCTTTCATCCCATCTCCTGTAAGTTCAACACAGAATGGATTTGACACGTGTCAAATGCAATGTTTTGCTGCCTCAACAACTTGTTTAATGGGATCCTTTTTTATTCTCTCAGGATGACATACGGGATATATTTCTGGATGGGATTGTGGCTCGTAACAGAGCATTGAATGGAGACATAGTGGTGGTGCAAATTCTCCCTCGGGAGCAGTGGAAGGTAAACTATAGTTATGTTAGGCCTGCACGATTTCAGGGAAAATAATGAGTAACGATTTTTCAGCTAAGAATTGATATCACAATTCTCTGCCACGATTGTTTTCCCACGTAGTGTAATGTTTACTGTACACCTGAACCATGACCAAACAAAACAAATAGTAACAAACAGATATTTCTTTGGCACCTTTAGCACATTGAGCATTACCACACAAGCCTGTAAACAGAGGCCTTTGCCAACACGGCACCCAAACTGATCCTGCAGGTGATGTTTCTCAGTTTCTTCAGTTAAGTTTTTTTTAAGAGAAGGGATAGCATTGCAGCGCTTTAAAACCTATTTTATACAGTCTGTTTAAAATGTACAGATGAAAGCAGTAGCGTTTGTGATGCATCAGGCATTTAAAAAAAAAAAAAAAGAGTGAATTGAGATCGCGATTTTTATGACAATTTATCGTGCAGGCCTACAATCTATGTACAGCATAGTTTTAGTTTGTAAGCCCCATGTCTTAAATGTTTGGCTTCTTTTCAAGTTGTATTATTCATATTATTATAAAAGGCTCCATCTTAGCCTGACGACAAAGGCATGTTTGTTTAGGTTGTGAGGTCAGATACTGACTGTGATGGCACCAGTGAGTCAGAGAGCTTGAAAGAAAACATGGTGCAGAAAAAGACAGCACGCACCCCCAGGCCTGATGTTACTGTGGAAGACCAGCATAGTGACCAGGATGAACTCATCTGCAAAGTGCAGAACACCACACTCACTGACACAGGTACAGTAAAGGAGTTGTGATTATAGCAGCTGTTGCCTATCACAATCAATATAGGAACTTGTGGTATCTTTGTTTGAATATTTATTTTCTGGTCTAAAAAGAGCATCAACACACAGAAGCAAAAAAAACAAAAAAAGCAATAGTTCAGCTAATGCATCTGAATTTTTCATTTCATCTGATGGAAATAGGGGAACCTCTGGAAGACCCCTCAACACCACAGCCCAATGGGGAAATACTCCAAAAGACTGCTAAAGTGAGTGTCCCACCTATCAGCTGTGCTGTATTTCTTAGATTCCTTTTTTACCAAGCATTTTCCAGATACAACTAACCAGAAGGATACAGGATTTTAGTCCCTGCTTAACATGAAAAAACAGCAGGGCTATAACGGCACCACGAGCAATGCTAAGGTGCAACCTCAACTACACAATTTATAAATGTATATAAATAAATAAAAACCACACATGTCTCATCACTGAAAGGCTTTTACTATGAAAATAGAATCTTTTGTTTGCACTAACAATAAAGTAAGATAAGAAAATTTCTGCTTGGTCTTTCACTTGGTCCTTAGCAGCAATATGTCTTTTGTGCTCAGCATATTAAATAAAACACTTATTTGTCTGGCAGGTGGTGTACATTGTTGAAAAGAAACACTCGAGAGCTGTGACAGGCTTCCTAAAATTCCTACCAGATAAGCCTTTTGCCATGTTCTCCCCCGTGGACCACCGGGTGCCACGGATTAACGTTTTCCTTGCTGACTGTCCAGAAGACTTTAGTTCCCGTCCGGGGGACTACAGTAACACCTTGTTCATATGTCGGATCACCAGCTGGGCAGCCGACAGCAACTTTGCTGAAGGGTGAGTGTTCTTTTCAAAGCTTGATGCAGGGAATCACTCTCAACAGTATAACAACCAACCAGACTCTCTCCTGATGTTTCCTCCAGTCAGCTTGCTAAGACACTGGGTCAGGCTGGAGAAATTGAGCCAGAGACGGAGGGCATCCTGATAGAGTACGACGTTGATTTTTCTGAGTTCTCAGATGAGGTGTTAGACTGCCTTCCCAAGAATTTGCCGTGGACCATCCCACCTGAGGAGATGAGAAAAAGGAGAGACCTGAGGTAGGACCGTGAAGCCCGTACATGCTTATTTAGCTCTACCTTCTTATCTTTTTTTATGAATATGTTGGGACATGTGTGGGAACAGGCTACAGCTTGGCACAAACAGAAAGCTCTAGAGACCCAGACTGCTAACACATGATTGCTGGTCTACTGAGAATTACAATCTGTGCCGTCCAATTAGGAATGCAACTAACCATTGTTTTCATTGTCTATTAATCTGTTGATTATTTTCTCAATCGTTTAGTTGCTTGGTATAGGAAATGTCAGAAAATGGTTGAAAATGTTAGTGTTTAGTGTAATGTTAGTGTTTCCCAAAGACCGATGACGCCCGTAAATGTCTTGTCTTGTCCATGACTTTTTTAGTTTACTGTCATAAAGGGGTGAAGAAACTACAAAATATTTACATTTATGAAGCTGGAAACAGATTTTTTTTTACTTTGTCTTTTCATAAAAAATGACTCAAACTGATAAATCAATCATCAAAATAGCTGGCGATCAATATAATGAACAACTAATCAATTAATTGATTATTTTTTGTAGCTCCACATCTAATGGCAGCAAACAAGTGTATTACGTCTTTATATGTGATATGTTTTATATAATTCTCAAAGCATTGTTTTTTGTTATGTAGGAAGGAGTGCATCTTCACCATTGACCCTTCTACCGCCAGAGACCTGGACGACGCCCTGTCCTGTAAACAACTCCCCGATGGTAAACTTAACTCAGGAGCTAAGTGATGATAACAATGAACGTGAATTTGGATATAGATACTATTTTTTCAGGGGGGTGTCTTGCGTTGTCATGGACTGTCTTTTGAACACAGGTAACTTTGAGGTGGGAGTCCACATTGCTGATGTGAGTTATTTTGTGGGGGAGGACAGCGCTCTGGATGCCATTGCTAGCCAGAGAGCCACTAGTGTATATATGGTTCAAAAGGTAAGTGCTGCTTGACCTGTTTATTTTATTTATAGAATCAGCTTAACTTATTAATAATTAATTCAGAACTCACTGTGTCAACGTACTTTGTCACTGTCCAGGTGATTCCCATGTTGCCCAGGCTGCTGTGTGAGGAGCTGTGCAGTCTGAATCCTCTCACTGACAGACTCACTTTCTCTGTCATTTGGAAAATCACACCGGAGGGGAAGGTATGACAATATCAAATTTATGGACTAGTTAGAGTTGCACCAAAACAGAAGAAGGTTAAGTTCATCAGGTAGCGTCTGGCGGCTGATTGATTAAGCTGAAATTGTGTTGCCACTTGCTTGTTTTTTGTTTATTTGTTTCCTGTTTTGTTATTCATCTCATTGGTTTCACTTCACCTGCCCAGATCCTGAGTGAGTGGTTTGGCCGCTCTGTCATCCGCTCCTGCGTAAAGCTGAGTTACGACCATGCTCAGAGCATGATCGAGGCCCCTGAAAAGATGTTCTCCGCTGAGGAGCTGCCACCTGCGGACCCTGAGCACCCCATTGATGAGATCCATCAGGCTGTGCTCAACCTGCACTCTATTGCCAAGAACCTCCGGGCTCAGCGCTTCTCCGGCGGAGCCCTCAGACTCGACCAGGTTAGTACTTGTTGCCTTGTGTTTGACTCTGACCTCTATGGTATATTTCCTTTCATACAGTAGTTAAGAAATAGGGCACGATAAAGACTGTGTGTTTCAAAGAAGAGTTCATTAACAAAGAGTTTGCTGGAAGATATTTATCAAGGTTGTTTGTGCTGGTTAACACTATGTAACACAACAATACTTATATAGAAAGTGTTGTAAACAAGACCCAGATTTGTGGGCCTTCTGACATTATTTTCACGTACATGCCTTGTGATTTCTTTTCTTTTTTAGTTAAAACTGTCTTTTACCCTGGACAAAGAGACCATGATGCCTCAAGGCTGCTATGTTTACCAGTACAGAGACAGTAATAAGTGAGTATCATTTATTTGACGAGACACGTGTATTACCTTTGTTGAAATGGTTCTCTGAATAAATCAGGAGTGCTTCAATATTAGTCCTCCTTTTGTTTGGTTCATTTTTTCACCACTTTGGCCATTTAACCATCATCCATAACTCTGTTCTCTAGGTTGGTGGAGGAGTTCATGTTGCTGGCTAACATTGCCACAGCCCACCACATCTACTCCAGATTCCCTGAGCTGGCCCTGCTCAGACGCCACCCTCCACCAAAGACCAAAATGGTGGATGAGCTGCAGGAGCTTTGTGACCAGTTGGGAATCGCCATAGATCTCTCCTCTGCAGGAGCGTTGCATGTCAGTACTCACAATGCAACAGATGTACCCCTGTTTCTAATATCCCGGAAACTACTAGAAAAATGTTTTGTTTTGCATTACAAATACTACATTTCTTGTCCACTTCAGGATTTCTTTGTGTTGTATTTCCCTCACTTAGGAATATCACAGGGTATCTAACGCTCAATAAGTGATTGACAAAACATTTGATTAACTTGAAATGATCTAATTTCTAATCCAATGATTCAAACTTTATGCTTTTCCAACATACAGAAGAGTCTGAATACTACTCTTGGTGATGATAAGTATACCAGTGCCAGAAAAGAAGTCCTCACCCACATGTGCTCCAGACCCATGCAGGTTAGACCACTGCTGAATGGCACTTTCCGTTCTTTTTTTGTCTATTTGAGCTTTTATCCATTTATCAAACATGTGTCGTATACATTTGCTTTTGTAAAGTTAATAGACGCCCACTGTCATGTAATACTTGTTCATCATTTTAACATACGGGGTGGCGGTAGCTCAGGCAATAAGAACTTAGCTTGGGAACAGGAGGGTTGCCAGTTCAAGTCCCTTTGTGGAGCGTGGACTGGTAGCTGGGGGGTGCCAGTATTGCCAGGTCTCTATTAACATATGTGTGTGTTTCAGGCCTGTGTGTAATAACGAACAACAGAGTGAATAAATTTAAATTTTCCCTTTGCAGGATCAATAAAGTATTTCTTAATTTTAATCAACCTGAATAAACATGAAAGCTTTCCAGTAATTTAATGTTGATTATTGGTATTTCCCAGATGGCGTTGTACTTCTGTACAGGAGTACTCAAGGACGCCCAGTTATTTAAGCACTACGCCCTCAACGTTCCTCTCTACACTCACTTCACATCCCCCATCCGACGCTACGCTGACATCATTGTCCACAGGCTGCTGGCTTCCTCACTGAGTATGCACCTTCTCTACAAAAGTCTCTTTTGGACACACAAAAACAATTGCACACATTTTGACAAATAACACAATGTCCTGTTTGTTTCAGTGCTGTGGTTGTATTGGAGGACATGTCTTTTTGATAAACTAGAAAGAAAAATGCAGAAAAGAACAAAGCCGTCTCAGATCTCCCATCGTTCGCTCTGTTGCCTTTGGCCATTGTTTCTGCCCGCCCTGCTTCTGTCTGCTCCTATTGTTGTGTGTTTATGTCAGTTTAATGTGTGATTTTTCTTTTCTTTTTCTCATACTCATTATGTGTGTGCCTGCCCACTGAATGTTTACATGCAGATTGTGGGCCTAGTTTGGGGCTGTCAACAGAAGAAGTCCAAAAACAGGCATCCCACTGTAATGACAAGAAGACTCTATCCAAGAGGGTCCAGGAGCTCAGCTCTGAACTCTTCTTTGGAGTGTTTGTGAAGGTGGGTAGCCACACTGCAACATGCTGTCAAGTGGGACAACATACTTTTTTTTTTTTTTTGTTCAAGATGTACACGTTTGTCCTTATTGCTGCAGTGGCAAAAAAATGTTTCTTTTATTGATCAACCCGAACATAGGGCTGGGCAATATATCAATATTATATCGATATCGTAATATGAGACTAGATTTTCATTATTGTAATATAGTTATATGGCATGTGTTGTTTTTTTCCGGTTTTTACATTAAATTAGCATTACAGTAAATTTATGTTTTTACCAGACTGTTCTAACTTTTCAATTATTTGCCTTTACCCCCTTATATTTACCCATTATATATCCATAGTTGATGATTAAACATGAAAAATCTCATTGTGTCTATTGTAAAAGCCCCAATAGATAACACCTAAGTATCTTTGCTTTTCCATATCAAGGTATTTGGTTGAAAAAAATCAAGATATTTGATTTTCTCCATATTGCCCGGCACTACCTGAATGTTAACTGTTTAGTAATGTAGTTTTTTTTTTTTTAAACATAAATTTTATATCTCCCTTTCTATGTTTTTATTTTTTTTTATATGTACAGTATGTTTTCTCTGAAATTAGGCCTTTATTTCTTGTCTTTATTTCTTTGGCTAATATTTTCGGGAACTATGGCTTTTACCCTGGGTGAATGTTGAATTGATGACTTATTTTGTATTCTCAAAAGAACAAAGTGCTCAATAAATCCTAAAAATGTAAAATAAACCGAGGTTTAAACCAGTTCCTTAATGTCATGTCAAAACCATTCTCAATGTACTGAAATATTGTTTTGGGTCTGTGCTCATCAGGACTGTGGCCCGCTGGACTCTGAGGCCATGGTGATGGGCGTACTGGATCAGTCCTTTGACGTGCTGGTACTCCGATACGGAGTACAGAAACGCATCTACTGCAAGGTCAGCTCCAATACACTGCATTTACAGGGAAAGGTTTCAGTCCTAATACAATAGCTGCAGTTTCGGCTTCAGGGTTCTTTATACTTTTTTTAGTCATGGTAGTGTTTTTAGATATTGCCTATTTATATTCTTAATACCTCTTCAGTCTTGTTGTTGACATAATTGCCATTTTAAGAGATATTCTTTTGACTGTGTAAATGGCTTTCAGTTCAGCCTGGTCATACATTTCACAGCAGCACCCAATTATTTACCCCAAAAACACCCATCCATGAGAGACAAATGAGACGGTCCAGAGAGTGACTGTGTGACAGTTCAAAATAAAACTGTTCAAGTCCACACTGCAGTGGTAGGTCAAGTGGCAGTTTCATCTGAAACAGTTTGAAACCATTTGTTTCCACCTTCAGTCTGTTGCCGGCTTGGAGTCGTTCCACCATCGCAAGGTGGGGAAGAAATCTGAGCTGACTCTGGTCTGGACACCAGAGGACCCAGAGAAAGCATCAGAAGAGCAGGTGAGAACCACAGACACTGAAAATGCTTTTGTCATGGTATAGCCTGTCGATGGGAAAATATAAATATTATTTAACATGAACAGAAAGGGAAAATTAAATTTCAGGTTTCAGGGATTTTTAGATTTTTACTATGTGACTGGATTTTTGTAGGAACTTCAAAACGACAGTAATAAGGTGGTAATGAGACACATTGACTACTTATAATAGTAGTACATCATCTCACATATTAAGGACTTTTAGATTTTTCAAGTTTTTCTTAAACAGAAGAAAACAAGACTACTAACTTGTTTCCTGAACAGTTGGAGGGGGTTGGGGTCAGGCTGGTTAGAAGGTGTGTTTGACCAAGCAAGTTGACGTGATTTGAAGTAAATTGCAATAATCATGTCTTGTTTTCACTTACAGGTTATTTCAATCTTCACGTTAGTGGAGGTGCAGCTGAAAGCGGACGGTGCACCCATGAAATACAGTGCGGTGCTCAAGAGGCCTGAGGAGGACAATTCATAAACACTTACAACGGAATTGCACATATTCTTTTGTCGTTTGGTGGTAGTAGTTTAGAAGCAGCATTTCTGTGGTAAGCAGAAAAATCTCTGATCAGGTCAGAGTCACATTTCAATAAAAATTCCCACTATAAGTTTCACTCTTAACCAAAAGGCCCATCCCACTGTGTTTCACATGTTAGCCCACTTACTGCAATCAACCTCCTTGCATTCACATGACTGCTGCCCTTTTCCAAGGCATAGTATGTGTCCTTTTAAGGTAGAAGGCACAAAAAGGCAAGTTTACTTTTTGGGATTATGTTTTAGGGCTTTTAATACCTTTTTTTTAATTATAGAGCAGCTGGAGAATGACATGGTCATATTGGAACCCAAGCCGCTGCCAAGGACTACTAGGAGTTGATGCTTTAATGAGTGAGTTAGTGGTCAACCTGGCAAGGGTGACTTGACATGACTTTATTCTTCAGAAGTGAGGTGTGCCTGCCTGTGGTTCTTGTGTAAAGGATAATGGGGAGAGAGATCAAGAGAGGGAGGCCATATTAGTCAAAGGAAGAAAAACAGGCAGAGAAAAATAAAAAAATAGCTACAATTATCTTTGTCTGCATATCTGGTTTGCCCAAAGGAGGATAACAGGCACAGGGGTGGATCCAGGGTTGAAGATTTCGAGATAGCTGGGTGAGGGGCAAAGTTAACTTCTTTTTTTTTTTTTCATGCCTTTTTTTTTTTTGATTCCCCTCCCATTTCCTAATCCCATTCGAGTCCCCCAACACTCCCTCCCCCCACATTCATCGGGCCAGTGCGAGGTGGTCCGATCTTTATCTGTTTGGGATGGAGCTATAATGGAATAATACAAACAAAAAAACGAAACAAATTTGAGTAAAGCATAATAAAAGATAGGCTATCTCTCACTGTTCACAAAAGTGAAAAATAATTTGTGTATTTGCCACGTGATTTGGATCCACTCCATAAGGAATGGGTTCTTTTTTGACTCATCCTACACGGGCCAGTAGTTTTTCCCTAATAGTGCTGGCAAACCAACCGTAATAATGAGAGGTAATAATGGCAATCTTGAAGTAGAAACAAGCAAACAAACAAATACAAACAATGGTTTGCCTTGGAAATTAGTTGACACATGATACATAGTGAGTGGTTTAAAACTTTTGTTTTATTTAAAGCCTTAAGGATCTCACTAATGGGCCCATTATTGTATGCAATTTAGTGGATGGATTTCAAATTGAATTGTGACCCAGGTCTGACGGGGCAAGATCCAACGCAGCAATTAGTTTTATTTTGCTGTTGATTAATTGACCTTTATGAGGACTGTTTTTATGTTAAATAACTGTTGTACACAGTCTAATGTTAGAAAGCTGATTTTCAGTTTAATATCAATGACTGCTTTCCGAATTCAAGATTGAGAAGAGAGACTTATTTTTGAGTTTTTAAAGCAATATAGTTCAATACACTACTGCATTTTAACTATTTGGCTGTATTTGACTGAACATAATTGCAAGAGTGAAACTGTATCAAACTGTCAAAATGTATTAGTATTAGCAAATTAACACCTTTGACTACAGCAGATTGAATGGACAGGTACTTTCACATCTGTAGAGAAACAAAAGAAAAACAGCAACCACATGCCATCCTGGACTTTTTACATTGCCGGATTTATTTGTAGTGTTTTATAAAGGAAGATATTTTCAGATTTTTCTGATTGTGAATGAAAGGGCTAAAGGGCCCTCCAGGTCCTTCATGTCACAGTCATGAAGTACAGCTCGTAGTACTTTTCATTTGATTTAAATTCTTATGAGGAGGGTCTCAGGATCTAACGCGTTGTTGTAGTCTAAACAGAGGCACATTTTCTGTATTTTGTGTGCAAGACAGACCAAAGTAGAATTATTTCTCAATTCATTGTTATTGTTTTTAATACAAAACATTGGAATGACTTGAAGGAGAATTGCCGCTGAAGTTGTTGGTGGCCTTGAGTTTTTATTGGATTTTATGTTGACTATAGTGCTTTAAGTGCTTCCAACTGTTGTAGGGCCTTTAATGCTCAGACTTGATTTGTGGCACATTTAATGGACCTCATTAATATTGTCAGAATATCAGCCTTAATTTAATCAAGCAAAGATTAAATAAAATGTTAGTGAAGCTGCACATTTGAAGTGTTTGTGGTCCTCCATTTTGCTTCAGTTGCGTCAATGTGCCTCTATTTAGTTGTCCGTGCCATGAAGTGTCGTACAAATGATCTGCTATGTCTGCACAATTTAGTTTTATTTATAAATCTCTTTTGTTTGACAGATTGCTTTTAGGCTTTTCAGATTTTTGGAAGACCATTCGCTAATGTTTTAAGTTATATTTTTAAATGGACTGACAGTTTGAAACATGGGCTTTAAATGTATTTTAAAACAGCAAATTTCTGTAATTACTAGTGCAAAACAACTGTACTCTCTTAGTAGGATGTGTTTCTGTGATTAGCAATTAAAAGAAGAAGAATTTCTCACGTCACATTTGACGATTAGTTATATTGTGACATGTATCTTTGATTCTGGTCAGTATTTTTTGTACTTTGCTTAAGTACCATTAAAAGATGCTTGTACTTGTCTTTACGGAAATAAATACATACATGTGTGACAGAAACCTTTTTTTTTTCTGAATCTTATTTTAAACATAGTGGCCACTGAAGGTGAGAAGGAAACCAGTTCTACTTAAACACAAAGAAGTGATCCGTGCTGCCAGTGACATAATTAACTCCTATTGCTACAATCGGGCACTGCCCTTGTCCGCTAAGTTTATCTCTGCGTTCTTTATTACAAGGGAGTGTTAATGAATCCACCCTAAACCTACAGCTCCAATATATACAGTAGAAGATAGTGAGTGTGCCACACCGTCATCAAAATCAATATCATTTTTATTTTAACAATTGATCAGCGGGCTCTTGTATATGAAAGGTCATTTCAGTGAGGGACACACAAAGAACAAAAGGGATTTATCCCTAAGCTTTATAGTATCTTTTAGTCATTATTATGGTAAAATTGTCCCTATCTCAACTGTTTTGGTACATTTTCACCGCACTGGCAGTAGCTTAGTTTTGCAGTTGTCAGTGTAGACTCAAAAATGACTAGATATTACTGCTAATTGTACTCCTGGATGCATAAATAAACAACTCTCATCATAATATATCAGTGCTGCGTTCACAGCTTGTTTCTACTGGCCTCAAATGGCCAAAAGCCAAATTATTTTGAGTGTTTGGTTTGCATTGAGGTCTAATTTTCAGACATGGACAATTCCATACCTCAGCCCTTTGTATCTTTTGTTGAATAGCAGTAAGTCAATATGGTAACGGTCAAATTAACGTTTAACGGAAAATGTTTAAAGTTTGCTAACCCTGAGCTACTGGTTATACCAGATCACTTGAGGCTGAAACAAAAAAATATTGGGTGCATTGATTAAAACAAAGTTTTTTTTTTTGATTTGGAACACATTTTTAGCTGCCAAAAGAACGTTTTAATTTAGTTCCTTCTGAAGGCTTAGCATCACTTTAAAATAATGCTGTTATCTTAATTTTACTTTAAAAAAAAAAGTAGTCATATATCAAACTTAGAGTTAGAGATCAACTAGTTAACATAGGAAACTAATCTCTGTATCATAAAAAGTCATGTAACAAGTTAATTTTACAATCCCCACACTGACTCACCACGGGCAGTGTAGATCTGCCTTACCTTTGGAACAGTAGCACGTGTAATTGCAGTGTTGTTTCGAGGTTTATTTTTCTCTCTGACTACCATCCCATGTAGAGCATTCCTTATCAGAGCTGATCACACTGACGCCATTGAGTAACCCACATTGACTCACATCTCAGCCAAGAATACTCTTTTGACTTTAAACCATAGACTGTATAAAACAGCTTTAAACACAAGCTCTGACTTAATTGTGTAGTAGTGTAGATAACTCACATTTTGTGTAGTAGAGGGAGGTTTCTCTTAAGGGTTGAAGTCCAACTTCTAACCTTACACAAAAAAATAACTGGTAGTGAAATTTAACTGGCAGTTTACAGATCTTCCTTACATAAAGTATTGCCAGTGACTTATCCGCTACCATGCAAAACATTGTTGTTGACCACAACAGAGATAAATAAAGGTTGTCATCCTACAATTGTAAAGACAGTTATTTAATCTTTATTGCAGTGACAGTTGTGGGATGCCCAGCAGTGTCTCCTCTGACATACACAGGCCATGGTCCAAAGGCTGCACATAAATTCATTGCAACACTTACTTTAGGACTATGTTCAATATACTGTACATCAAGGCCGTTTATTTAGTTGTTTAAAATCATTACATAAATGCTCTTTTCTTGTTTTAAAATAGAATCAGAATTGTATTAGAAAATAACTGCCATCGATTGTTCAGATCACACTGCTTCAGACAATTTTATTGCAAATTTCCCCAGCGGAAAATCAATCAATAAATAAATAAATGGGATCATTGCTGCCAGACAATGACATGACAAATATGAACATGTGCGTGAGTGATCGGTTTCTTTTCCTCTTCCTTTCGGTCACAGCCCTGTCCAAAGTCAAAGTGCCATAAAATCAATCCGTCTGTCGAAGGAGAGCTGCGTTTCCTCCTTCATATTGAGACAGATTCAAGAGAGCGTCAAGACAAACCGCAGTTCTACAGCAGGCTGAAAGAGTGGACATTAATGAAGATCAGTGATTAAAAGGGCTGTTAGGTAGGACTCTTAATTGTTTTGTGCATGTTCCTTTACATGATTTGGTTTTCTGTTACCTGTGTACACCTTAACCAAGGGGCATTGAGCAGAACAGAGGGCTTTGTAATTAAATCTGTTCAACCCAACCTTCATTTTATTTGATGGAATCACGTTTGCCTTCTCTTTAAAACTGAAACTCATCACGTGGATTTCTTTTTGCAGTGAGTAGGAACGCTGTGAATCGGTGATGCTGAGAAAGGTAAGTCATGAGTATGGATTGTAATGATAAGAATACTGCTTACCAGAAGGCACTATATCAGTTGTTCCTGGATGTGGCGTCAAAATTCCATGTCATTCATTCAAAGATTACTGTAAACTGATAAAGGTAGTCCCATCATAAATGCTGTACTCTGAAGGGCATTTGAACACAAAACTGTGTTGGTGGATTTATTCATATTTTAATTGTGCTCTGTATTTTAAGGGGGAGTGGGTGTGGGTGGACTCAGACATCGGGGTACCCATCGGAGCGAGGGTCAAAGTAACATCATCTGGTGAGCGGTTACTGGTGGACGATGATGGAAAGGTACACGCACTTTGCTGGTTTAGATAAACATCAGAATTAAGTTGTTGAAGTGTGTTGTTCACATCATGAAAACAGTTTCATCCTGGGATCCACCTATAATTTCTTACTTTGACCATTCTCCAGAAGCATAGGCTGTCCCAGGAGCAGGAAGCCTCTCTCAGGATCATGCACCCTACGTCGGTGGAGGGTGTGGATGACATGATCAAACTGGGTGACATGACCGAGGCCGGCCTCCTCAGGAACCTGCTGCTCCGACACAAACAAGGCATCATCTACGTAAGGCCCATGTGTAACATACAAACTGTGGTCTACTTTTCAAAGTAAACAAGCTGCTACTGGGTGAATGGATTTGACGTTTTGAAAGTGCAGTTTCACCTGAAATGTGTCTTAACCTAAGTGCTTGATTACTGAAAAGTGTAGAAATAATCACTGGATTGGAGTATGTTCTACATTTGTTTATTAAAGGGGTGGTTCTCAGAAACTACAAAAAACAAAGTTTTCCAAACTTGCCCTTGTCGGTGGCCTAGCTTTAAGCCAAGCAGATTGGTTCACTTTATTTTAAGGATTTATCCCAAGGAGTTATTGGTGTCAGATTTTTGCAGCTGTACATATGTTGAATGGGATTTTATCTGTTGTCAAAAGTTGTATCCGTGATCAAATGTAAAAGGTGACGTTTAAAAAAACTAGATGGTAATATGTCTTTATAAAAAACAATAGGGCACATTTCTCTGAATAATGCACAATCCTTACTCTGGAGCTCTTCCACATTGAGCACCCACTTTATTTTCATGGTTTTGGGCTTTTTCCTGGGACCTTTTCTTGGAAATCTGTCAAAAAATGACATTTTACAACACTTGTAGCATTTGAAACAAAATTCCATTTACCTCCATTGTATTGGGATGGCTTCAAAACCTCAGAGGATAGTATTTCAAAAACCTCAGAGGCTAATATTTCATAATCTTGGTAAATGAAAACTAAATTAACTGTCCCATACCCTAAATGTCTTACACAGCCATTTCTTCTGATTGCAGACCTACACAGGCTCTGTGCTGGTGGCAGTGAACCCATACCAGGATTTCCCTTTATATTCAGTTGACCAGGTGAGGCTGGTATTAACATTCATACAATACTTATTTTCCCTTTATCATTCAACTTTGAATCTCATTATCAAAGATTACAGTCGTGTTTCATGTGTGTATCCTGTTGTCCTCCAGGTGGGGTTGTACCATGGTCGAAAGCTGGGGGAACTCCCTCCTCACATCTTTGCCATCGCTGAAGCCTGCTACTGTAACATGATGCGTCATCTCAGGAACCAGTGCTGCATCATCAGGTCAGAATGAATCACGAACCTGTTAACTCTTGCCGATAGGCAATTGATTGTAAAATAAGTGTTGTCATGTATTTATTTTTTTTTACTTTTCTTTTTATATTTTCCTCAGCGGGGAATCGGGAGCAGGAAAGACAGAGAGCACTAAGCTGATCCTGCAGTACTTGGCAGCAGTCAGTGGTGAGCTCTCTACACAGCAGATTGAACAGCAGATCCTGGAGTCTAACCCAATACTAGAAGGTACCACATCAGGACTTCACTTATTCTGACATTCACTACTCAACAGGCAAGCATCAACTGCCTGTTGAGACATAAAAATATAATAATCAGAGATCAAGCGTCCATGTTCTGTCCCATACAGCGTTTGGAAATGCAAAAACAATCCGCAATGACAACTCCAGTCGTTTTGGGAAATATTTAGAGATCTTCTTCAGTAAGGACGGAGCAATTGAAGGTGCTCGTGTGGAGCAGTATCTTCTGGAGAAGTCTCGTGTCTGCCATCAGGCAAGTTAACTTTGCCAACTAGTTTTTACAAGAGGCAGATGTATAGACCTATAAAAGCAGGGCTGTTTAGATAAACATTCTGTTATCTTGGGCAACCAACTCTCAGTGACCTGTAGAAAATAGATTATACAATGTTGCCTTTCATCTCTGTTGCTCACTGTACTAAAGAGTAAAACTACATGAAGCCATGTCGAACGTTACCATCTCAATTCTTTGTGTTTATCTACACCCACTTGACAGAAACATGACACCTTCAACCCCATTTAGTTTATCCTTTTGTAACAATAATAGTTAATTTATGCTCCACAACCTCAGGCCCTAGAGGAGAGGAATTACCACATATTTTACTGCATGCTGGCAGGAGTCACAGCGGAGGAGAAGAAAATCTTGAGCCTTGGAGAAGCTGTGGAGTACACATTCCTTTCTAAGGTATTACAAGAGCTATATCTGCAGCTCATTTTGCCACCTTAACCAAAACAAATGACACGTTGTGTACATACAGTAAATAATCTGAACCTTCTATCTAATGTGCTGAAGGGCGGCCACACCGTGAATGAAGGCAGAGATGACGCCAAAGACTTTAAGCGTATTTGTTCGGGGATGAAAATTCTGACCTTCTCAGAAAGCCAGTGTCAGGAAATCCTCAAGCTGCTGGCAGCCATATTGCACCTGGGAAACGTCTGCTTCCAAGGTAAATGTACGCAGTTTAATCTGAATGGTTTCAGATTTTAGATAATTGTAGTTTTTTATCTTTTATTTATTTATTATCATATTATAATTTAATATGAGGAACTATGTTGATAAAATAGAGAGGAGTGGGCATTTAACGTGGTACTGTAAACCCGCTCTAATCCTAACTTTAATGTATGCTACATTATGATTCAATAATGAAAGCAAATAAACGCACAGTAAAGAGCTAGTACACAATGCAAATAGCATAGAAGCAGTACAGTAAGTAAGTAAATGTTCTGCAGTAAAATGTAAAGTGTGTAAAGTATCAAAGTACAACATTTGTCATGTGCAAAAGGGCCATAGTCAGTGTTATAGTATCATCTACATTTTATGTTTTTGAATCAGTATTAGTGTTGGATTCATGTGTTAACAGCATTTTCTTTAGCTGGTTTAGGTGAAGCTCATTTTAATTTATAGTCTGGGGTAGATTACAAAGCAATGCATTGTATTTTCACAGCTTATCACATGTTTTGTATCTAATAAGTTCATCTGCTAAGTTGCACTTGTTAAATAAATGTGGTGGAGTAAATGTATGACACTTCTCTCTGATATGGGATGGAGTTGACGTTTCAAGCAGATTATAATGAAAGTACTCAAGTTTGATACCATTATCGGGACCTTTGTTGCATGTCACTCTCCACCCATTTCCATTCTGCCTCCACACTGTCATCTGTGAAATGCCCCAAAAGTTATAAATTGTACTTAAAGGGATGGTTTGGATATTTTGAAGTGGGGTTGTGTGAGGTACTTATCCGTCATCAGTGTATGACTACAATAGATGGAGCCACATTAGCCAGCACTGACTGGGGGATCCCTAGGCGTTCCCGGACCAGGGTGGAGATAAAATCTCTCCACCTAGTCTCCTTACCAGATGCCCAAACCACCTCTACTCACTTAAGTATGAACTACAAACTAAAGCTGTTCAATTATTCTCTCTTCACCGCCACCAGCCTCGTTCAACCAAAACAGTCGCCTAAACTTTGGTTTAAGGGTTAGTTTGGATTCACCAAACTCCTACAATAACAAACCAACTTTACGTTCCGTGTAGCTGCTGGCCTGTCCACAGCAGTAAATTGCTAAGCTTTGGTGTCAATACTTCTGCCCGCTTCTTTAAACTGAGGGCGTGCAGGCCACCATCTGTTGATAAGTACCTCATTCAACCCCACTTCAAAATATCCAAACTATAAGTTACATTCCACCACTAGATGTGACTTTGTCATCCTTTGCGAGACAATGACCTACTTTTTTTGGTGTTGTTGTTGTTACACTTGATTTTGTGTTTCCACCAGCCAACACACAAAATAACTTGGAAACCAGCGACGTCAGCAAGTCAGAACACTTCAGCATAGCAGCATCAATACTGGAGGTGAGCTCTTTCATGTCTACACTCAGTTTTATTGACCAATGACGCGACAAACAAACCTGTCATTGAATCTTCATTCTTCAGCATTAAATATCGAAGTTCTTGTCTGTTTTCTTCAGGTCAAAAAGTCTTCCCTGGCGACAAGTTTGACTCATCGTTCCTTCATGACCAACAGAGAGAGAGTGACCAAACCCCTCAGCTCTGAACAGGCATCCAACTGTAGAGACGCGTTTGTCAAGGTAACTAAGCTATGACGGTAAATCAGTGTCTTGTACTTCCTTATTGGATTCTGGACCCTGGATGAAAGGAAATTTACCCTATACGTGTTTCATACTGCATTCTATAGGGAAATTTCCTAATCAAGCAATATGATTTTAACCTTTGATTCCAGAGACAATACTTAAGTACTTTTTTCAGCAACGCTCATACGTTTTAAAGAGGATGGTGCAAGCAGAGCTTTTAGATACAAAAATTGTTGGGAAAGGGGGAATCTAGGGATTTTAACAAATAAAATACACGTCAGTGCTTAATATTCCTCAGTTTAGTTGGACAGCTTATTCAAGCTTAAAAGATCAAATTTAACTTTAATTTGCGGTCAATCTCTCAGGCAATCTACAATAAGCTGTTCATATGGATCGTTGAGAAAATCAACAGCGTCATCTATAAGAGGTTGACCAAAAACCCCAAATCCTTCCTGTCCATCGGCCTGCTTGATATCTTTGGCTTTGAGAACTTCCACACAAACAGGTTTGGGACTTGGGATTTCTTCACACACCTTTCAGGCTGAGCGTAACAAGACTCTAAGGTTACTCACAACTTGATATCATTCTGTCTTTTTACAGCTTTGAGCAGCTGTGCATTAATTTTGCCAATGAAAAGCTGCAGCAGTTCTTTGTGGGTCACATCTTCAAGCTGGAGCAAAAGGAGTACCTGAAGGAAGACATTGTGTGGAATACCATCAAATTTAGTGACAATCAGAACATCCTGGACATTCTGGCTATGAAACCCTGTAACCTGCTGGCTCTGATCGATGAAGAAAGCCATTTTCCGAAGGTGCTGGTGCTATGCCGTGTTGCTTTTTAATTGATTCCCACACCAAACATTATTTAAGCTTTTACTGTAAATATCTGCCAGTTAAGCAAAAATATTTGTCCTTGTTTTTAACTCAAAGTATTGTGTGTACGGTGTGTCACAGGGCTCAGACTACACTATGCTGAACAAGATGAATGCGCTACACCGTAGGAACAAGACTTACATTGCCTCCAAAAATGAATATGACACAGACTTTGGGATTCGCCACTTTGCAGGCGTGGTTTACTACGACTCCAGAGGTACGGAAGCAACCTGCACAAAAAGTCCAACTAAAGACTAAGGGCCAGCTGTGAGGTCCTCAGTATTGTTCTTTTTTTCGTTAAGGGTTCCTGGAAAAGAACAGAGATGCCGTCAGTTTTGACATAATCAAGATGGTTGAAATGTCCACCAATAAGCTGCTTCGTCAGATATTTGAGAGTGAACTTTCAACCAATGGACTAAAGATCAGTAACAACAAGAAGGTCATCATTACACCAAGGAGCTCTCTACGGGTAGATATACACTACTACATACTGTATTTAATTCACTTGTTTTGATGGACATTTATTTGTGGTGTACACTGGGATAAAGTGGCCATGCACTGATAGTAACACTGGTCTGACAGTTGCCACTGTATCGTAGACTACATTTTCATTTTAATTTCCTTTCTTTCGCCCGTGCAGGCCCAGACTGACAACCGTAAACAAATGCCGACGCTGAGCGGTCAGTTCCGTCAGTCTCTGGACTCCCTCATGAAGGCTCTGTCTGCCTGCCAGCCTTTCTTCATCCGCTGCTTCAAACCCAACAATGAAAAGCAGTCTAAGGTGAATGACACTAGAGCAGCTACTGCAGTAAAAGTGGCCACAGTAACACACAATCAATGGTTGCCTTTTTTAAACATAACCTTCCATTGAGCAAATCTGTTAGATAAATAAATGAGATGAGAGTTGAGAAAAATGTCAGTGATGTTTGTGCTTGCTAAAATTGCGACATTTCCCCTGAATCTTGTTTGCTACAATAGTGAAGCTGTGTGTGCCCAACTCCCCCGCCAGCATTTGTTTTGTTTTCCTTTAGCGTAACTGAAAAAGGATATAATGAATATTCCCATCTGACTGTCAGCCATGCTACCATCTGCCCTCGCATTGGATAAACAATGATCTCTTCCTGTTTTGTGCCATAAAGCAATTGAGCAAATTTCCTGGCAAACATATACAGATAATTGAAAGTGATGGGGTAGTAACTGGGTAGCTTCCATCTCTCTCTTAAATTTTAAAACTCAATAATAAAACTCTCTTCATCATTATATTTTTTCAGCAATTTAAGCAGCATGGCTGTAGGGATAGAAGTGCCGGTCTGTTGGCCCCGGGCTTTAGATTAGATTGGAACATCTCAAAAACTACTGGATGAATTACCATGACATTTTGTACAGACATTCATAGTACCCATTTGATGAATCTTAATGAATTTGGAAATTCTCTGAGTCTACCTCTATGAGGTTGAATTGTATCATTATGACTGAAATACAACTGTTGGATAAATTGTCGTGCAATTTGGTACACACATGAATGTCCCCCTCAGGATGAATTGTAATAAATTTGGTGATCCCTCAATATTTGGTCTGAGTTGTTTGGTTTTACTACCAAAGAACTGCTAAACTAATAACATTTCTAGCCTCCGCTGTACTTTTTATTTAATAATAATTACCAAAAATGTTCATCATGCTAACACGCTGAACTAATATGGTAAACATTATACCTGCTAAACATCATCATGTTAGAATTGTCATTGTGTGAAGGACCTGTGCATATCTATGTAATTTTCTCTTGCCTGAAAATAATATAACAAAAATCATATTAGTGCTAACTAAACAGTGGACTTGATTGATTTTATTTTTACTGCTGCTGTGAGGGAAGAAGACAAAAATGCTTCTCGGGCTTACAACCACTTTAATGTCCTCTCCTCTAGACTTTTGACAGAGAGCTGTGTATGCGTCAGCTGAGATACTCCGGCATGATGGACACAATCCGTATCCGGAAGCTGGGATACCCAATTCGCCACACCTTTGCGGAATTTCTGAAGCGCTACAGGGTGCTTCTGACAACGACCGTCTGTGACCCCAAAACTGTTAGTCTTGATGTAGTTCTGTTGACAATGATATGTAAAATCCTACTCACATGTGGGAATTCTATAACCTTATTGCAAATGTCACTCAGTACAACACTGTACATTGGTCACAAAGAAGGTTTACTTCTTTACCATTTTCCCCCCAAAGGAATTTGGGTTGTCATTAGTGTCTCTTCGGCATCTTTATTGTCTCTGCAGGAGACAGCTGCAGCCTGTTGTGAAGCCATCTGCCAGACAGTAATCGAAGGAGCGGATGAGTGGAAAATAGGCAGGACCAAGATCTTCCTTAGGGTGAAGAAAACTTATAATTTGAACATTCTTGTAGCACAGCTTTTCTTGATTTTTGCGAACACAGCAGAAAATTGTGCAGATAAACAAAAACAATATTAACTGGTAAAGTAGTATCGGTATTACAAAGTAGAATCTGTCTGTTGACATTAATGTCTCTCCTATATTTGCGCATTGTTCTGTCATAACTGTATGCTGCATTTGATTCAATATAGTTGCTTTTTCATAAAGATTTGGATGACATAAACGTTATGGAATCTGATTGGAAGGATTTTCTGGACAAATCAGAAAGTACAAATGTGTCTTTTTTCACTTTACTTCAGGATGCCCATGATGCCGTCCTGGAACGACTAAGGGAACAAAAACTCAGCAGGATAGCTCTGGTGATCCAGAGGGTCATGCTGGGACACAAAGACAGGTGCAGCTTCTGAGAAAAGTAAAAGGGGAAATGACATAGAGATGATGAATTTAGAAAATTGAATGAATCACATGTTTTTATACATTACCTTTGTTTATCTCAACAGGTCTGTGTATTACTATACTGTAGTTACAGATTGTTACAGTGTTCTTTTATTGATATACGTATGTGCTACCAGATCAAATAGGGTGTTATAGAAAAAGACTTGTGTGGGGGATGAGAAATGTGTTTTTTTGTTTTGTTGTTTACGTTTCCTCTTTTTGCAGAAAGTCTTTCCTGAGGAAGCGGAGGGCAGCTGTGGTGTTGCAGAAGAACTGGAGAGCTTACAGACAGGAGAAACTGCAAAGAAAGGTATGATGCTTAAAAAGCTTTAATAGAACTCAGATCTTGCAGCCAACATCATGCACTCTTTGATGTTTGCTATAACTTATCTCAAGTCCAGTGACCTTGTCCTGTGTTTCTATTCTTGCCCCACCCAGCTCCAGCAAGGGTTTGAGCGGCTGGCATCAAAGATCCGCAGTCGGAAGCTGCAGTTCCAGTACCAAAGCCAGCGAGCAGCAGCTCTCACCATACAAAGCCAGGCATGTACTGTGTATATACATACAGTACATATACATGTATTTATATATTTGAGATTAAATAATTAAATCCAATTAATGGGATTTTAATAAAATGCATTGCACACAGATTTAATGCATTTATGGGCAAATTGATTTTACTACTAGTTTTTACATGGTAAATGTATTTTGAATTTCAATCCTATTTTTAATACTATTACAGCGCAGCTAAACGTATTCCCTCGTTAGAGCCATTTGCAACTCAAAAACATGAATGAACCTTAATATTATAATAAATAACTGCTGATCAACTTTAGGTCCGTGGCTACAAGGCCAGGAAAGACTGGAAGCAGAAGAGAGAGGCGGTCATACTGCTGCAGGCGTGCAGCAGAGGACTCCTGGCCAGAAGAAGAGCTCAAAAGATGAGGGCTGATGTAAGAGCTAAAGCCTTGTAACAAGAAATAACATAATGACTGTCAAGAAATAGGTGTCTTACATTCAGACACCTTTTCAACCCCTCT
>NC_048418.1:7303753-7317254 GCF_013103735.1 Etheostoma cragini | reverse complement strand
CCCCCCACACACACACACACACACACACACACACAGGCCTCCCTTTTACTCCTGGAGAAAGAGAAACAAGAGCAGATTGTTCTGGAGCTTGAGCAGCGTCTGAAGTTTATCGTCCGTTCAGAGCCAGCTTATGAGGAGCCTGAGCGAATCGTTGAACACGATTCAGAGGAGAGCATGCATGATCTCACGCCTCCTGTGGAAATGGTAGAACTGAAATTACCTGAATCCGATAATTTTCAGGTTAGCAGATATTTCAGTTGTGTAATCTGGTAATGTGACATTAATACATGTTATGCATTTTATCACAATTGTTTAATTAATTAATCGATTACTGACTGCTTGCATTGTGACTGTTAAGCAGAGGAGGAACGTGCCAGAGCCAGTGAAGGAAACCTCTGTTGAGTTCTCAGAGCTGGAAATCATCGCTCCAGCCTCAATCTCAACAACCCCCACCCCATCGCTGGAAGAGGACGAAGACGACGAGTTTGATGACGGCAGTGATGAGTTTTCATTCTACAAGTTCAGCATCCTTAACTTCCAGAGCAACCACAGCCACACACACTTCAACCAGAGAATCAGGCAGCCTCTTTTGCCCCACGATGACGAGGGCGACATACTGGTGAGTGGTCAAAGAGGAAAGCGAGCCAGCTCTCTTACTGCCATATTTATTCATCTTTTGCCAAAGCTCAGTCCCAATGTATCCTCTAATTTGTCCTCTAGGCATGTCTGACTGTATGGTGGATTATACTGCGTTTCATGGAGGACATGCCGGAACCAAAATCTATGGACGCGATATCTCAAGCGTCAAGCACCATTTTGCGTAATCTGCCTCAAAGGCAGGGCAGGAGACTGAGCAGCCTGGTGGGACTGGATCAGGTAACATGTTTCTGCTGCTGTATACACTAATCAACTTCAATGTCAAACATCTTATCGTCTAACCTCTAATTATTATGGCTTTTTTGAATAGAAAATTCTGAGGAAGCACAAGAAAAAGCTCGGAGGTGGAAACAGAAAAGCTTCTGTAATTCTTGAGGAGGTCAGCACTAATCTTGCTTTAGTATTCATCTCTCAATCATTATTTTTGTGTTGGCTCATTATGTACGTTTGGTGCTAAATTGTTCTTTTTGTTGTCATCATTACCAGCCAGAGAACATTACAGAGGATGAGGACATTTTGGTTGGAGAGGGTCCGACACTGGATCGGCCACTCACATCAGTGGAAAAACTACACATTATCATCGGATACGCTCTATCAAGACGAGACATAAGGTAAAGATGATATAACTGTTCACATTAGAAACAAATATAGATACAATAGATATAATATGCAATGTGGATACAGTGTGCAGCCTCATAACATCTGAATTATGTTGTTACAGTTTCTTTTCTTTACTGACATTTTAACCACCTTGTGAACTCCTAGAGGTTCCCTTGAACCTTGTTACAACAATTGTTCAGTTCTCATCTGCCTTGTTTATCATTGTTTTTTTCATGTTTCGTTGCCTGTGCAGGGATGAGATTTACTGCCAGATCTGTAAGCAGCTGGTGAACAACAAGAAAAGGAGGAGCCGTATGCAAGGCTGGATCCTTCTCTCCATCTGTCTCGGGATCTTTCCCCCAACAGACTTTTTCATGAAGGTCAGTCTGCGGCAAGTCAATCAGTAATGCAGCAGCTTGTAATATTTCATTTTAAGTTGACAATAATTTTTTGCAATACAAGAACGTATATTTCTCACTTTTTTCTTTTTACCTTTTACAGTTTATTGCATTGTGTCACTTTAAATAAGAATGCATGTATATACTGTATATATATGCACTGTGTTGATACAATCAAAGTAGTAAGATAAGATCAAAAACACTAGATAAACATCGTAAAATGCAGATAAAGAGTTAAATCATTACTATCCTGACATAAAAACGTTATAAAAGCTAAACTTGAATATTGCAATAATGGTTCAAGGTTTGTTGTTGCTCATGTGCACCACAATAACAGAAGTAGGGGTTGGAAATTAAAATCTTAGGCCTTGGGCAGTGTGGAGTTAAGCCACATCTAAATCTTAGACAAAAATAAAGAAATATAATGATATAGTGAATTTAGGTTGTCAGTATTGCAAACAATTACGATATATATGCAGAGGTGTAAACAGTTTCTTAAGTAAAGTGAATAAAGACAAAGTGATACTCTGTGCACCGAAAAAGTACAAAAACAGCTTTACCTCTGCAACCTGAAATTTATGTATGGTTAATGCAACAGTCAAATGTCCTGGTTCTGCTCAGATAGTTTACTTTGCTATAATTTTCATTCACCGTGTTCTATTCTACTCTGTTCCACAGTACTTGGAGAATTTTATCCGCAGGGAACGAAGTGGTTACGGAGAATACTGTGCTGAGCGCCTGTGTCGCACAATAGCCAACGGAGAAAGAAAAGAGTTGCCCTGTTGGCTCGAGCAACAGGTAGAAACACTGAATCCCATTTTTGTTGAGTAGTTGTGATGACCTTTTTTTTCTTGGCAAGGTTTAATGTCGGAAACAAAAGAGCAGCATGCCTTGCATCAATCGCCTATGAAATTTCCAAATTATAGGATAATCCTTTTGAATTTCAATCCGTCTCATCTAACTACTGACAGGCTGCCAAATCTAAGGAGCCCATAAATGTGTCTGTGACTCTACTGGACGGCCGCGATATCAGTGTACATCTGGACTCGGCCTCCACCTCTGCTGAAGTCTGTCAAGCTGTTGCTGACAAGATTGATCTTCGAGACATATATGGATTCTCCCTGTACATCAGTCTCTATGAAAAGGTTTGCTTTACTTCCTTGTCTCTTGTCTTATCTTATCTATTGTATTACCCACCATATACTGTCAATCAAGTTTCTGAATGTTTAATCAGTGCTGAATTCCAGTACAAAGATTGTACAGGAACCATACTGCCTCGAACTTTGTTGGTCTTTTGTCTCCAGATGTGGTCTCTGGGCAGCTGTGGGAAGCACGTGTTGGACGCAGTGTCCCAGTGCGAGCAGGAGATGAGGAGGCAGGGCAAAGAGGATAAGGATGCCCCCTGGCAGCTCTCCATCCGCAAGGAATTGTTCACACCCTGGCACGACTGCTCAGTTGACCCAATCAGCACGGATCTAATCTACAGACAGGTCATCAAGGGAATCAAGTCTGGAGAGTACATCAGTGACAAGGTGAGGCTCGGGAGTAAGAGGATTTTGTTTAATTTTACATATGCATTATTAATTTATTCCTGATGTGAAGCTAAGAGACAAATGTGACAATGTTTGTCTGTTGCAGGTGGATTTTTTGTGTCATAGATGTTAATTTAATATTGAAAAAAGAAAAAAATGTTCTCTTTAGTCCCCCACACTCCAACCTTTTTTATATGGTGATGTTGAAGTACTTTAACAGGCTAATTACAATTACCCCTTGATGTGATGTCACACTAGAAGCAAATAACGATATTGAGGTTAGCATCCCTCTAGATATGGTCTTGGCTCTTGTTGACTAGATTGGTTAAAGCCATCAAAACTGTCTTCTAATTTGAAGAGCAGCTCATGTGTAGTGAGTTTTGCATTTTGAAACATAAAGTTGCTGTGTTTAATATTTGTTTTAGCGTCTTTCAGCTCATTAATTTGGATTTACATCTCACAACTTCACTGTTTTGGTTCACTCTGACAGTGCTGTTTTCGGCAGTAACGGCACCAAACGGCAGACAGAGTAAGCAACTAGTTGGTGAACATAGTAGAGCATTTAGCAGCTAAAGAACCAAATACTTCCCTCAGGAGTTGGTGGAGACCAAAACAGAGCTAGATGGAAAGGGAATACTAGACCTATATGCTAGATGTGTACATAAGCAACGTGCTAACATTTGCTAACATGGTGATAATATGTGAGTTGTGTGTTTGCGGAACATTTCCACTGCAGAAAATGGTAAAAAAACAGAAAAACAGTACAGTTTTATAAAGTGTTACATTCACCATATTGCCAACGTTAACATACATCAACAATAAATACCAATGATATTTAGAATCTTAAAGAGACCAGAGTTGAGATCTATTACAACTTTCTTATAGTAAAGATTGATATATATGTATATATTATATATGTATTGATGATACACCTTTCCTATTGCTGCAGCATGTTAAATGACATTAATGTGCAATACAAAACAAGCAACAACAACTAAAATAACCACTTGTGTAAACTTTATCCAATAAAAATGTATTGATTTCTCAGGAGGATGATTACGTCCAGTTGGCAGCAAAGCACTATTACATCCAGTTTGGCTCTGCATACAACAAAGACAATGTCCAAACCGTGGTTGAGGAGTGCATTGCCACCACACTTATTGAGAACAAATCTATGACAACGTGGATTCAACTCATCAGTGAAGCACACTTAAAGGTAAAGTGCATGCAGTCAAACAAAAGGAAAAAAGAAGATTCTGTAGTGGAGCCTGAAACAAATGAGTGTATGCCATGTGCAGTGTTCTATATGATTTTTTCCCCCCAGTTTTATTTATTTTGAGTTTTATTTCCTTATCACATGGGCACAATAAAGATGAGTCACCTCAGGATAAATTTTACGTCTTGATCCTACAGGGGCCCTATGTCAATGGAAAGCAGAAAACAGACAGCGTAAAAGGAGAACTGGTCAACAGCGCCCAACACATGTGGCCTCTGCACTTCTCTAAGTTTTATGAAGCTACAATGATGTCAGGTTAGTCAGCATACAACTAATATTACACACATTATTAATCATGCAATATTACAACACCCAGGGAGATCAAGATATCATTATTAGTGCCTTTGGATATATTGTTCGGGAAATAACATGTTCCGATTGTAACTGGTCTTGTTGCAGATGACAGTCACCATTTAATGTAATTACTCTGTGAAATATGAATAATGTCACACACTTTTCTATACCCTTGTATATTACTCATTCATAATTTTCCTCTATATTGCTGAGCATCTCCACTGGACTTTAATTACCAGTTGCAATTTGACAAAGACTTACAATCCTGCTTCTGGAACATTTGCTTTAACAAATCTGCCCACAGGACCTCCTTTGCCTAAAAGCAGGTTTGTTGTGGCTGTAAACTGGAATGGCATCGTCTTTATGGATGGAAGAGACAAGAGACTCCTTGAGCTTTCCTACCTAGAGGTTAAGGACATGCGCATGATCAGGTAAGGACAACATTTTTTATTTCTTCCAATATGATCATTTGTTTTATTTTTCTCCCTTGCAAAACATTTTAACTGAGTTTCAAAAAGTATCAAACAAATAAAACAGATTTTTGTGACATGTCTAGTGATAGCCATTTCAGTGCTCAGTCAGTAAGCTTGGCCACAGTCAAAGGAGAGTTTGTGCTGATGTCTGAGGAAGCTGTGGACATGGCTGCAGTTATAGAGAAAAACCTGGAAGGGCTGAGACAGCGCTCAGTGTATGCACTGGCTCAGCATGATGCCAGTGAACCAGGTAAGGGTCTCCAATGTGGACAGTATAATAGTAGCGCTCAAACACAATTATAAAGACTATTTAATCCCATACATGCACAAATGACGTATGCCTCTCTTCTACAGATGACCCCACATTCTTGGTTTGTAAACGAGGGGACCTGCTGTTGATAGAGAAAGATGAAGAAAGTTCTTCTGATAAGAACTTGATCAAAGCAACCAACAGTCAGACCAGTGCCACCGGTGTGGTCCACAGGAATATAGTGCAGTTTCTGCCAACTCTAGAGAAGCCCACTAGCGATTTGCTGGTAAAGTGACCTTTACATGTCATATTTTTAAGTCATTTTTTAATGCAGCATCAATAGGTTTCAGCATGATTAAACATACACTCTATACAAAAAAGACATTTGAGTAGAAGTCAATTTAAAGAATCTTAAGGCCAGACACGGCAGCCAAAACACTGTGTATTCATGCAGTGGTCAAATTTGAGATTTGTGGCTTTTTTGTTTCCATAACACGTCTTCTTTCAGACTAGTGGTAAGAAAAAGACCAAAATACACATGTAGCTGCTTCTTTTACTACACTTTGCCTCACTTGCTGTACATACACCAAACTTTCCAGTTTTTATTCTGATCTATATTCTTATGGTCATCCATGGCCAGATATTTACATGTTAAACCTTTAACATTTAAAATAGATTTATTTGTTTTGTTTGTTGTTGACAGTATTTGTATTGATTTACAGAGTAATAAAATGATATATCCAAAATCCCCTCTGTAGAAACCTTTGACTCCATAAATACAATTTTTGTTAGTATTTATATAACATTACAATGCGTAAAAAACTAAAGAGGCAAATGTACAACAATAGACACAGTGTGCATAAGCAGTAATTTACTTAAGTCAAGTCTACATGCACTGGGCATGTACAGACATGAACATTTTGTATAGGTGAGCTTAAAGGTGTGTGTATGCAGAAAGGCTTCCAAGAGTATGACAATTTATATGAGTGCCTCCTTGTGGTGTAACTAATGAATTGCTTCTGATCCATCAGGAACTGATCAGCCCAGGTCAAAGGAAGCTTTCAGTAGTACAAAACATCCCACAACGAAACGAAACAGTGGCGCCTGTCTCTTTAAAAGAATTTGCACTTGAGAACTTCAGGTATTGATATCATATGAATCCCTTTATAAATTGGTATTTTTCAAATATTTGTAACAAAAAAGTCAAACATCTTAACAACTTGTTTACATGTTTGAATGAACGCTAGGCTTTTTTCAGTATTGCAAAGACCCAAAAAGCTGATGAAGCAAACAGGATTGTTTTAGTGATGTACTCGCACTTTCCTCCCTGTCTCAGGACTCCAGGTCCTGTTGGTCGACATGGTGCGTCCAAAGGGGTCAGCAGGGAGAAGCTGTGGGCTTGTTCAAGAGAACCTCTCAAACAGCCGCTGATGAGGAACCTGGTCCGCAACTCTGACCTCAGCAACCTGTCCTGCAACGCTTTCACTGATATCCTTGAAACTATTGCTGCCCTGTTGCAGATATGGGAAGGTTTGGACGCCGTTCCACTCACATCCCTGTTTCAGGAACAGCTGAAACATTAGAGAGTGTTGAAATACTT
Organism: Etheostoma cragini; assembly: GCF_013103735.1. Lineage (NCBI taxonomy): Eukaryota > Metazoa > Chordata > Actinopteri > Perciformes > Percidae > Etheostoma > Etheostoma cragini. Next base: position 7,310,174 of record NC_048418.1, on the reverse strand, counting down.
TAATGTGTTAAAAACTCAAGATTTTAAACCTGGTTCAAGGGATTTTAAAAATTGTATTCTGTTGCTTTCTGTAGGGCGTTTGGCCAGTTCCACTACATGTAGATGATGTGAAAAAAATTGGGTTTTAAATTAAAAAAAATCAGATAATAATAAAATATTTAAATAATCATATTTTATTGTATGTGATATATACCCTAGTCTAGTTTAATTTGTTTCCATGTAAATCCTTAACCGTGGCTGCTACCTATCCTGAAGTACATGGGCGACTACCCCATCAAACATGCTCGCAGTCCTTTAGAGCTGACTGACCAGATCTTTGGTCCAGCTACCCAGCATGAGGCTCTGCAGGACGAGATCTACTGCCAAATTATGAGACAGATGACCAACAACAACAACAGGTGCTCCTTCTGTGTTTACTTCTGTATGTTAAAGCATTCACACGTAATCAAGAGCAAACATCCAATCCTCTATGATTTCTTTCCCCTTTTCTTGCTGTTGCTCTCCCTAACTATCAGGTTGAGTGTGGAGCGTGGGTGGCAGCTCATGTGGCTGTGTACAGGCTTGTTCCCGCCCAGTCCGGATTTAATGAGACACACTCTGAGCTTCCTGCAGTCGCGGCGCAGAGAACAGCTGGCTTCTGATTGCCTGCAAAGGCTGCATGCAATGCGCAGGTCAGACTGGAGTTTGAAACAGAAATGAAAAATAATAGATCACATGTAACAAGATGAGAACAACGTCCTGTGCAAAGGGTGTTGTAATTAGGTAACAATGATGCTTATAAACTGACAGTAATTTTTCATAAAATATATATTTTAGTCATTGTTGAATTTATATCATTTTAATATATTCTTGCAAAGCAGAGTAATTAGAGCAATTTTTCACCTATACTGCTATGACATGAATCATTATGGAAAATGTTTTCTTCCATAGAAATAAACAAGAAAGTGGTTGGGTCAAAGAGATTTACTGAAAAGGGAGTGTGCAGATGGAAATGTGTTGTCTACATCCTTTATGTACTCCTGTCAGTTTATGAGTTCATAAGTTCACAAGTAATATAAATCATCAGTCCACATAAGCAAATCAGGATCAGTAAAATATTACTGAGATATGTTATTGTGGCATGGTTAATTTAAAATATACTGTCTATGCATGTTTTGTGTGTGTGTGTTCAATACATTTATCTGAGTGCTTTGTACCCGCAGTAAGAAGCCCAGGACGCTTCCCTCCCATTTGGCAGAAGTGGACGCCATCCAACAGAACAGCACCCAGATCTTCCATAAAGTCCACTTCCCAAATGACACAAGTGATGTAAGACACAACACTCCAAACACTGAGATGAGCTGTCCAGTAGCACGCACTTCATCAGTTGATCGGGACATTGATATGAACTGTTCATTAGTGAAAGGAAGTTGGAACTTACGTTTATTTCTGTCAGTTCTTGGTTATTTCGGTAATATTGGTATCCATGCTTCATGAGAAAACAAAAGATATCAGATATGTTAAATTTAGATATCAGTGAAAGTTTCTATACTAACTGATGTGGCTGTTTGTGCAGATATTGGAGGTGAAATCGACAACCACAATCAAAGACCTGTGCTGCAGTATTGCCTCTAAGCTCAAACTGAGCTCAGCTGACGGATATGGCCTGTACCTAAAAACCGCAAACAAGGTGGGGTTTGGTAATATTCCATAGCCATTTATTACATTGTAATGGGACAGAAAAGATGAAGATTTAATTAGATATATTGATTCTTATATAGCTTAGGGGGACATGTGTGTGGTTTGGTTTATATGGATAATGTGACTGTGTAAAAACTCTTTTTTTTTTACATCATTTAAAAAAATTGAGACAATGAGGTCGTAAATCTTTGTTTACACATTCTGACTGGAATAACCAAGGTTGTACTATTACCCTGTTCAACATACTGATGTTATTCTGTTGTTAATTATAGGTCACAAGCTTGGAGGAGCAGAAGTATTTTTTTGACAGTTTAAGGCAGACTTCAGAGGTTCCTAAGAAAGGAAAAAGAGCGAAGGAAGGTAATGCCTCATACTGACGACTTCACGTTTGATAGTTAGGAATTCTCCATATTTATAATTGGGCTTTGTTTCCCAGGCAACCAGGCCAATGTGCCCTACCTGGTGATCTTTAAGAGGAAGCTCTGGTTCAATGTGAGCCCGGGGAAAGACCTAGTTGCAGACATCACTTTCCATTTCCCACAGGTATTCAATTGAAACACACTCTTCATTCTGCTGGCTTTTACTCTTTCTCCACATGCAGAATTGTCACGACACATTACCTCTTTTTTTTAACCTCCATGTAGGAGCTACCTAGGTACCTGCGTGGATACCACAATTGCACCAAGGAGGAGATGATTAACCTGGGTGGGCTGCTCTTCCGAGCCAAAGTAGATTCAGACAGATCACAGTTTGTCATGATCCCCAGAATGCTGAAGGAATTGGTTCCTGCTGACCAGTTAAAAATCATGTCCCCTGAAGAATGGAAGAAGGTAAAGGAAGGAATGTACAGAGACAGGGCAGAAAGTTATGACATTTTAATTCCTCATGTACAACAAATAGGATCTTACCAGGATAGAGCTAACTTTAAGTATATGAATGTGTCCAGGCTGAGGGATATCCACTGAGTTGTTCTCTCTTTGCTTTTTGTTCTACTTGCAGCACATCATCTCTGCCTACAACAAGCAGAGTGGCAGCACTTTGCAGGAGGCCAAAGTTGCCTTCTTGAAAGGCATTTCGGGCTGGCCAACTTTCGGCTGTGCCTTTTTTGAAGTTAAAGTGAGTCGCCAGGTTTTAGTGACTAAAGTTGGCGGACTACATATTGATGAAACTGTTTTGTCACATTATGATTTCATTTGCATTTGACTTTGCAGCAAACGTGTGAACCTAGCTACCCAAATACAGTTTTGATCATCATCAGCAAGCAAGGTGTCAGCTTATCAGACCCTACTACAAAGGTAAGTCTCAACTGATGTTTTTGATATGTATCCTCTTCCTTAATAGTTTAAACATATGTTCCATCTTGTCATTTTGTGTGGTAGCATTTTATTTCACTATATTTAGCAGTTTGGGATATTTTTGTGCTAACCTAGTTGGGTTTGTCTATGTTGGTGACAACCCATCACATCTTAATGTATCTGAATCATACTGTAATCCTCTTAGGAGCTGCTGGTCATGCACCCTTTCAGTCGCATCACAGACTACCGCAGCGTAGATGGCTACTTCGAGATGACCATCGGCACCCTGGTGAGGGGCAACATCTTTGTCTGTGAAACCCCTCAGGTGAGCTGCTGCTTTTTTTAAATTAAATTTCATAATGTCCACATTTTTCTAACGGAACAAGCCAGGACACATTATTCTATGTTTTAATTTGTTCATGAGTAGTGATTTTGAAAGGAAAAACTTTCTGACAAATACTTCCATTTCCTACCTTTTCAGGCCGACACAATTGAGGACCTCCTTAGATCCTATGTCACCATGTACGAGAGGCAGACAAAGGTCTTTCAAACAAGGAATACCATGTTTTCCTGAAGCTTTTAGGGCAAAAGAACGGACTGAGCCGCTGTGATTTATATGCATTCTTGATCAATATACTGTGTGTATTTGTGTACTTTAAATGGCACATTTGTCCTCAATACAGATTGCTTCTACTAAACAAGATAGAGCTATTAAAATATAAGTCTCACATTGTCACGTGTCGTAAATTTAGTGGTATCAACATTTAACATGTCCACCATTGAGTCATGTATCTTAAGATATTTAACAGTGATTTATCAAAAACTATTGCAGTTACAGAGTAGCGAATACATGTTCTTTCTCCTACTTCATTTAGCTACAGTAGATTAAGTTCATTTGATATTTTCATGTCTTTTATTGTCCAGATTTACCTCTATTTTCACAAATACTGGCTTGTATTATACATTTAAAGTTTCATCACTCTTTCATTTTTTTCATCCTTTATGCTCATTTGTGTCTCTTTTTTTCTTTACAATGATGCCCCCCATTTATGATTTTATTAAGAAACATGAAACAAGGTTAACAGACCATTATACTTTGTTTTTTGTGGAAATAGAGTTTACTGAACACTGTACACATACAGCCTAATAGATATCAGATCTAGATGAAATAGATGAAAAAAACTTGATCAAAGAAGCCTGGGTCTAAAAGTTGCCAGTGTGAAACAGGGCTAACAGAATGTACATTGCAGCAAGCAGCTACATCATTCTAGAATTTTAACATTAGTTAAATGTCCAACTAACCCTTGACCAAAGGCTGGTAAATGTGCAGTGTGAATCATAAATCCCAGCTTAGCTTGACCCTGGGCTAAGAGAATGCAGTGTGAAAAATGTAAAATAATGTATACTATATAAACAGACATAATAGGGTCTGTGCTGTATATTTGGTGTCTACATGATACATTATTTACTAAAATACAATGAGTACAAATGTGTGATGACAACGAACATTAGAGACATGATTAACCAATCGGCTTGTTCTTTGACACAGGTGGTTTCTCTAATGTGTGCTGTTGGGCCGTGGATGTTAGGTAATTGTGATAGGTGTGTGTACTGGAATGAATTTTCCATTGAATGGGCAGTTTCTTATAATCCCAGCAATATGGCTTGTGCCAAAGTTAATGTGCCTATGTTAAGGGAGTGTTTTCCTCTCCAGCTATTTTGTTCAGGGAAATGGAGTAGCCAACAGCACAAGTTAAATCCCCAATGGAGCACAAGTCATTTTCATAGCTGACATGTATCATTTTACACAGGTGTAATTGACAACAATTATGGCAGGCATTAAATTAGGATGTGCCACTTCCAGGTTCAAATGCTCTGGTTCTGGGCATACTTATAGGGCTTACTAGGACAACTAAATGAAATGAAGAAGAAATGTGATTTGTTGCAACTGGACTTTGACAGGTCAAACTATTTGCTGTGAAGAAGGCCTATTATGGAAGTTTATAGTACTTTGATACCCCCTGACTCTAAATACTGAATAATATTGAGCATTGTTAGTATGAAACAAATAGTTAATGTTTCCTGATGCACATTGGAGAGTTACAATCCTGTTCTGACCTTTTGAAGAAGACCTAAAGAGAGAGCAGTTATACTTGTCACCACAGAGAACTTGTTGATATCATCTGAACTGTGTTAGCTGAGGTCAGTAAATGTCTTACTACTTAATCATATTTATCAATTGTTTGATTATAATCTAAATTCACCAAATTTCAATTACCTAAATAATTCATACCACCCATCACAATAAGATGAAAACATGGCTATTATAAAAAATATATACAGCATGCATAAATGTTGAGAAAAGTATATATTTTTCTTAAAAATCCATAACTGCTGACTTTAGTGCACAATGTGCAAAAATGGCGAAGATTATTTTCTGACACCTGGGAAATACAGTTGAAACAATTTCAACAGAAAACATGGCTTCAGTTATTGTTTATTTCATTTCTGAAGCTTGAAGCGTTAGAGTATTCTTAACTGAATGCTGATTTAATGCTTTCTATTACAAAAGGCTCTGTATAGACAATTATGAAATACCATACCTTGTGTAAATGTACATGTAATAGGCTACTTCTTTTTCACTTTACTTTGTCTTTTACAAAACTTTTATTATTATTTCAAGGGCTATCATCGTGGTTGTATGTAGGTTGTAGGTTTTCAAAATGTCAGCCAGCACTTACAATTTCCCATTAGAAATGTGAAACTCCTGGAATGTACTGACTGCTGCTTGAATATCAGTCCCCTGTCCCCCTTTTCCTCATAACACAACTCCAATTTCATTCCTGAAATGGCATCACTCTCTGTATGTGTGTGTTGTGTATCGCATAGTAGTGTGATGTGGTAGTGTGATGGTGTAGACTGCTTATACAATCCACCTCATTGCCTGTCAAGACTATTGCTCTGTTACCATGGAAACCTTGTGACCAAAAATTCAGGTTACCATGGGCAGGTGCATATGAGGTGCAGTATTATGGTTTGTGCCTCAGTCTATTTCATGATGCAATGTGACTGTAAGTGGAGCAGGTAGACTACTTGCAGTGCACTTACTATCATGTAATCTTTAATCTGAAACAATGAAATTACCTGAGAATTTACTTTTCAAATAGGCTATTATAGGTTACACATTTTGTTGGTAACAGGGAAGACACACATTTGCCAACTCTCATCTCACAGTCCGGGTTGCAGTAAATGTATGTTCGTGCTAAAGAAATCTATTGTTTTCAAAATAAATTAGATAGGAATGTAATAATAAGATGTAGGCCAAAGAGTTAAAGAGTCTGTGTGTGTGATTTTTGTATGCTACCCTACAAGAAGGCAAAGGCATTTTGATGCACTGCACCAAATTTGGAACAAAGACCTTATAGCCCAGACCACATCACTATCCT